>NW_027248944.1:0-300000 GCF_036711975.1 Onthophagus taurus
CCACATTCTTGAAAAAATCTCCACAATGGTGCATCTGGGAGCAAAAAAGTCACAGACCATTGTGTTAAGGGAACAATTTGCTACAACTTTTGTAGTAAAAGTTATTCTGTATTCTCCTCCGGATACCGTTTTTTTTCAACACTCTTGTAATTTCCACATTCTTGAAAAAATCTCCACAATGGTGCATCTGGGAGCAAAAAAGTTACAGACCATTGTGTTAAGGGCACAATTTGCTACAACTTTTGTAGTAAAAGTTTTTCTGTGTTCTGCTCCGGATACCGTTTTTTTTCAACACTCTTGTAATTTCCACATTCTTGAAAAAATCTCCACAATGGTGCATCTGGGAGCAAAAAAGTTACAGACCATTGTGTTAAGGGCACAATTTGCTACAACTTTTGTAGTAAAAGTTTTTCTGTGTTCTGCTCCGGATACCGTTTTTTTTCAACACTCTTGTAATTTCCACATTCTTGAAAAAATCTCCACAACGGTGCATCTGGGAGCAAAAAAGTCACAGACCATTGTGTTAAGGGCACAATTTGCTACAACTTTTGTAGTAAAAGTTTTTCTGTGTTCTGCTCCGGATACCGTTTTTTTTCAACACTCTTGTAATTTCCACATTCTTGAAAAAATCTCCACAACGGTGCATCTGGGAGCAAAAAAGTCACAGACCATTGTGTTAAGGGCACAATTTGCTACAACTTTTGTAGTAAAAGTTTTTCTGTGTTCTGCTCCGGATACCGTTTTTTTTCAACACTCTTGTAATTTCCACATTCTTGAAAAAATCTCCACAACGGTGCATCTGGGAGCAAAAAAGTCACAGACCATTGTGTTAAGGGCACAATTTGCTACAACTTTTGTAGTAAAAGTTTTTCTGTGTTCTGCTCCGGATACCGTTTTTTTTCAACACTCTTGTAATTTCCACATTCTTGAAAAAATCTCCACAACGGTGCATCTGGGAGCAAAAAAGTCACAGACCATTGTGTTAAGGGCACAATTTGCTACAACTTTTGTAGTAAAAGTTTTTCTGTGTTCTGCTCCGGATACCGTTTTTTTTCAACACTCTTGTAATTTCCACATTCTTGAAAAAATCTCCACAATGGTGCATCTGGGAGCAAAAAAGTTACAGACCATTGTGTTAAGGGCACAATTTGCTACAACTTTTGTAGTAAAAGTTTTTCTGTGTTCTGCTCCGGATACCGTTTTTTTTCAACACTCTTGTAATTTCCACATTCTTGAAAAAATCTCCACAACGGTGCATCTGGGAGCAAAAAAGTCACAGACCATTGTGTTAAGGGCACAATTTGCTACAACTTTTGTAGTAAAAGTTTTTCTGTGTTCTGCTCCGGATACCGTTTTTTTTCAACACTCTTGTAATTTCCACATTCTTGAAAAAATCTCCACAACGGTGCATCTGGGAGCAAAAAAGTCACAGACCATTGTGTTAAGGGCACAATTTGCTACAACTTTTGTAGTAAAAGTTTTTCTGTGTTCTGCTCCGGATACCGTTTTTTTTCAACACTCTTGTAATTTCCACATTCTTGAAAAAATCTCCACAACGGTGCATCTGGGAGCAAAAAAGTCACAGACCATTGTGTTAAGGGCACAATTTGCTACAACTTTTGTAGTAAAAGTTTTTCTGTGTTCTGCTCCGGATACCGTTTTTTTTTCAACACTCTTGTAATTTCCACATTCTTGAAAAAATCTCCACAATGGTGCATCTGGGAGCAAAAAAGTCACAGACCATTGTGTTAAGGGAACAATTTGCTACAACTTTTGTAGTAAAAGTTATTCTGTATTCTCCTCCGGATACCGTTTTTTTTCAACACTCTTGTAATTTCCACATTCTTGAAAAAATCTCCACAATGGTGCATCTGGGAGCAAAAAAGTTACAGACCATTGTGTTAAGGGCACAATTTGCTACAACTTTTGTAGTAAAAGTTTTTCTGTGTTCTGCTCCGGATACCGTTTTTTTTCAACACTCTTGTAATTTCCACATTCTTGAAAAAATCTCCACAATGGTGCATCTGGGAGCAAAAAAGTTACAGACCATTGTGTTAAGGGCACAATTTGCTACAACTTTTGTAGTAAAAGTTTTTCTGTGTTCTGCTCCGGATACCGTTTTTTTTCAACACTCTTGTAATTTCCACATTCTTGAAAAAATCTCCACAACGGTGCATCTGGGAGCAAAAAAGTCACAGACCATTGTGTTAAGGGCACAATTTGCTACAACTTTTGTAGTAAAAGTTTTTCTGTGTTCTGCTCCGGATACCGTTTTTTTTCAACACTCTTGTAATTTCCACATTCTTGAAAAAATCTCCACAACGGTGCATCTGGGAGCAAAAAAGTCACAGACCATTGTGTTAAGGGCACAATTTGCTACAACTTTTGTAGTAAAAGTTTTTCTGTGTTCTGCTCCGGATACCGTTTTTTTTCAACACTCTTGTAATTTCCACATTCTTGAAAAAATCTCCACAATGGTGCATCTGGGAGCAAAAAAGTCACAGACCATTGTGTTAAGGGAACAATTTGCTACAACTTTTGTAGTAAAAGTTATTCTGTATTCTCCTCCGGATACCGTTTTTTTTCAACACTCTTGTAATTTCCACATTCTTGAAAAAATCTCCACAATGGTGCATCTGGGAGCAAAAAAGTTACAGACCATTGTGTTAAGGGCACAATTTGCTACAACTTTTGTAGTAAAAGTTTTTCTGTGTTCTGCTCCGGATACCGTTTTTTTTCAACACTCTTGTAATTTCCACATTCTTGAAAAAATCTCCACAATGGTGCATCTGGGAGCAAAAAGTTACAGACCATTGTGTTAAGGGCACAATTTGCTACAACTTTTGTAGTAAAAGTTTTTCTGTGTTCTGCTCCGGATACCGTTTTTTTTCAACACTCTTGTAATTTCCACATTCTTGAAAAAATCTCCACAACGGTGCATCTGGGAGCAAAAAAGTCACAGACCATTGTGTTAAGGGCACAAT
Organism: Onthophagus taurus; assembly: GCF_036711975.1. NCBI lineage: Eukaryota > Metazoa > Arthropoda > Insecta > Coleoptera > Scarabaeidae > Onthophagus > Onthophagus taurus. Next base: position 2,985 of record NW_027248944.1, read on the forward strand.
TTGCTACAACTTTTGTAGTAAAAGTTTTTCTGTGTTCTGCTCCGGATACCGTTTTTTTTCAACACTCTTGTAATTTCCACATTCTTGAAAAAATCTCCACAACGGTGCATCTGGGAGCAAAAAAGTCACAGACCATTGTGTTAAGGGCACAATTTGCTACAACTTTTGTAGTAAAAGTTTTTCTGTGTTCTGCTCCGGATACCGTTTTTTTTCAACACTCTTGTAATTTCCACATTCTTGAAAAAATCTCCACAACGGTGCATCTGGGAGCAAAAAAGTCACAGACCATTGTGTTAAGGGCACAATTTGCTACAACTTTTGTAGTAAAAGTTTTTCTGTGTTCTGCTCCGGATACCGTTTTTTTTTCAACACTCTTGTAATTTCCACATTCTTGAAAAAATCTCCACAACTGGTGCATCTGGGAGCAAAAAAGTCACAGACCATTGTGTTAAGGGCACAATTTGCTACAACTTTTGTAGTAAAAGTTTTTCTGTGTTCTGCTCCGGATACCGTTTTTTTTCAACACTCTTGTAATTTCCACATTCTTGAAAAAATCTCCACAACGGTGCATCTGGGAGCAAAAAAGTCACAGACCATTGTGTTAAGGGCACAATTTGCTACAACTTTTGTAGTAAAAGTTTTTCTGTGTTCTGCTCCGGATACCGTTTTTTTTCAACACTCTTGTAATTTCCACATTCTTGAAAAAATCTCCACAACGGTGCATCTGGGAGCAAAAAAGTCACAGACCATTGTGTTAAGGGCACAATTTGCTACAACTTTTGTAGTAAAAGTTTTTCTGTGTTCTGCTCCGGATACCGTTTTTTTTCAACACTCTTGTAATTTCCACATTCTTGAAAAAATCTCCACAATGGTGCATCTGGGAGCAAAAAAGTTACAGACCATTGTGTTAAGGGCACAATTTGCTACAACTTTTGTAGTAAAAGTTTTTCTGTGTTCTGCTCCGGATACCGTTTTTTTTCAACACTCTTGTAATTTCCACATTCTTGAAAAAATCTCCACAACGGTGCATCTGGGAGCAAAAAAGTCACAGACCATTGTGTTAAGGGCACAATTTGCTACAACTTTTGTAGTAAAAGTTTTTCTGTGTTCTGCTCCGGATACCGTTTTTTTTCAACACTCTTGTAATTTCCACATTCTTGAAAAAATCTCCACAATGGTGCATCTGGGAGCAAAAAAGTTACAGACCATTGTGTTAAGGGCACAATTTGCTACAACTTTTGTAGTAAAAGTTTTTCTGTGTTCTGCTCCGGATACCGTTTTTTTTCAACACTCTTGTAATTTCCACATTCTTGAAAAAATCTCCACAACGGTGCATCTGGGAGCAAAAAAGTTACAGACCATTGTGTTAAGGGCACAATTTGCTACAACTTTTGTAGTAAAAGTTTTTCTGTGTTCTGCTCCGGATACCGTTTTTTTTCAACACTCTTGTAATTTCCACATTCTTGAAAAAATCTCCACAACGGTGCATCTGGGAGCAAAAAAGTCACAGACCATTGTGTTAAGGGCACAATTTGCTACAACTTTTGTAGTAAAAGTTTTTCTGTGTTCTGCTCCGGATACCGTTTTTTTTCAACACTCCTGTAATTTCCACATTCTTGAAAAAATCTCCACAACGGTGCATCTGGGAGCAAAAAAGTCACAGACCATTGTGTTAAGGGCACAATTTGCTACAACTTTTGTAGTAAAAGTTTTTCTGTGTTCTGCTCCGGATACCGTTTTTTTTCAACACTCTTGTAATTTCCACATTCTTGAAAAAATCTCCACAATGGTGCATCTGGGAGCAAAAAAGTTACAGACCATTGTGTTAAGGGCACAATTTGCTACAACTTTTGTAGTAAAAGTTTTTCTGTGTTCTGCTCCGGATACCGTTTTTTTCAACACTCTTGTAATTTCCACATTCTTGAAAAAATCTCCACAACGGTGCATCTGGGAGCAAAAAAGTCACAGACCATTGTGTTAAGGGCACAATTTGCTACAACTTTTGTAGTAAAAGTTTTTCTGTGTTCTGCTCCGGATACCGTTTTTTTTCAACACTCTTGTAATTTCCACATTCTTGAAAAAATCTCCACAATGGTGCATCTGGGAGCAAAAAAGTTACAGACCATTGTGTTAAGGGCACAATTTGCTACAACTTTTGTAGTAAAAGTTTTTCTGTGTTCTGCTCCGGATACCGTTTTTTTTCAACACTCTTGTAATTTCCACATTCTTGAAAAAATCTCCACAATGGTGCATCTGGGAGCAAAAAAGTTACAGACCATTGTGTTAAGGGCACAATTTGCTACAACTTTTGTAGTAAAAGTTTTTCTGTGTTCTGCTCCGGATACCGTTTTTTTTCAACACTCTTGTAATTTCCACATTCTTGAAAAAATCTCCACAACGGTGCATCTGGGAGCAAAAAAGTCACAGACCATTGTGTTAAGGGAACAATTTGCTACAACTTTTGTAGTAAAAGTTATTCTGTATTCTCCTCCGGATACCGTTTTTTTTCAACACTCTTGTAATTTCCACATTCTTGAAAAAATCTCCACAATGGTGCATCTGGGAGCAAAAAAGTTACAGACCATTGTGTTAAGGGCACAATTTGCTACAACTTTTGTAGTAAAAGTTTTTCTGTGTTCTGCTCCGGATACCGTTTTTTTTCAACACTCTTGTAATTTCCACATTCTTGAAAAAATCTCCACAACGGTGCATCTGGGAGCAAAAAAGTCACAGACCATTGTGTTAAGGGCACAATTTGCTACAACTTTTGTAGTAAAAGTTTTTCTGTGTTCTGCTCCGGATACCGTTTTTTTTCAACACTCTTGTAATTTCCACATTCTTGAAAAAATCTCCACAATGGTGCATCTGGGAGCAAAAAAGTTACAGACCATTGTGTTAAGGGCACAATTTGCTACAACTTTTGTAGTAAAAGTTTTTCTGTGTTCTGCTCCGGATACCGTTTTTTTTCAACACTCTTGTAATTTCCACATTCTTGAAAAAATCTCCACAACGGTGCATCTGGGAGCAAAAAAGTCACAGACCATTGTGTTAAGGGAACAATTTGCTACAACTTTTGTAGTAAAAGTTATTCTGTATTCTCCTCCGGATACCGTTTTTTTTCAACACTCTTGTAATTTCCACATTCTTGAAAAAATCTCCACAACGGTGCATCTGGGAGCAAAAAAGTCACAGACCATTGTGTTAAGGGCACAATTTGCTACAACTTTTGTAGTAAAAGTTTTTCTGTGTTCTGCTCCGGATACCGTTTTTTTTCAACACTCTTGTAATTTCCACATTCTTGAAAAAATCTCCACAATGGTGCATCTGGGAGCAAAAAAGTTACAGACCATTGTGTTAAGGGCACAATTTGCTACAACTTTTGTAGTAAAAGTTTTTCTGTGTTCTGCTCCGGATACCGTTTTTTTTCAACACTCTTGTAATTTCCACATTCTTGAAAAAATCTCCACAATGGTGCATCTGGGAGCAAAAAAGTTACAGACCATTGTGTTAAGGGCACAATTTGCTACAACTTTTGTAGTAAAAGTTTTTCTGTGTTCTGCTCCGGATACCGTTTTTTTTCAACACTCTTGTAATTTCCACATTCTTGAAAAAATCTCCACAACGGTGCATCTGGGAGCAAAAAAGTCACAGACCATTGTGTTAAGGGAACAATTTGCTACAACTTTTGTAGTAAAAGTTATTCTGTATTCTCCTCCGGATACCGTTTTTTTTCAACACTCTTGTAATTTCCACATTCTTGAAAAAATCTCCACAATGGTGCATCTGGGAGCAAAAAAGTTACAGACCATTGTGTTAAGGGCACAATTTGCTACAACTTTTGTAGTAAAAGTTTTTCTGTGTTCTGCTCCGGATACCGTTTTTTTTCAACACTCTTGTAATTTCCACATTCTTGAAAAAATCTCCACAACGGTGCATCTGGGAGCAAAAAAGTCACAGACCATTGTGTTAAGGGCACAATTTGCTACAACTTTTGTAGTAAAAGTTTTTCTGTGTTCTGCTCCGGATACCGTTTTTTTTCAACACTCTTGTAATTTCCACATTCTTGAAAAAATCTCCACAATGGTGCATCTGGGAGCAAAAAAGTTACAGACCATTGTGTTAAGGGCACAATTTGCTACAACTTTTGTAGTAAAAGTTTTTCTGTGTTCTGCTCCGGATACCGTTTTTTTTCAACACTCTTGTAATTTCCACATTCTTGAAAAAATCTCCACAACGGTGCATCTGGGAGCAAAAAAGTCACAGACCATTGTGTTAAGGGCACAATTTGCTACAACTTTTGTAGTAAAAGTTTTTCTGTGTTCTGCTCCGGATACCGTTTTTTTTCAACACTCTTGTAATTTCCACATTCTTGAAAAAATCTCCACAATGGTGCATCTGGGAGCAAAAAAGTTACAGACCATTGTGTTAAGGGCACAATTTGCTACAACTTTTGTAGTAAAAGTTTTTCTGTGTTCTGCTCCGGATACCGTTTTTTTTCAACACTCTTGTAATTTCCACATTCTTGAAAAAATCTCCACAACGGTGCATCTGGGAGCAAAAAAGTCACAGACCATTGTGTTAAGGGCACAATTTGCTACAACTTTTGTAGTAAAAGTTTTTCTGTGTTCTGCTCCGGATACCGTTTTTTTTCAACACTCTTGTAATTTCCACATTCTTGAAAAAATCTCCACAATGGTGCATCTGGGAGCAAAAAAGTTACAGACCATTGTGTTAAGGGCACAATTTGCTACAACTTTTGTAGTAAAAGTTTTTCTGTGTTCTGCTCCGGATACCGTTTTTTTTCAACACTCTTGTAATTTCCACATTCTTGAAAAAATCTCCACAATGGTGCATCTGGGAGCAAAAAAGTTACAGACCATTGTGTTAAGGGCACAATTTGCTACAACTTTTGTAGTAAAAGTTTTTCTGTGTTCTGCTCCGGATACCGTTTTTTTTCAACACTCTTGTAATTTCCACATTCTTGAAAAAATCTCCACAACGGTGCATCTGGGAGCAAAAAAGTCACAGACCATTGTGTTAAGGGAACAATTTGCTACAACTTTTGTAGTAAAAGTTATTCTGTATTCTCCTCCGGATACCGTTTTTTTCAACACTCTTGTAATTTCCACATTCTTGAAAAAATCTCCACAATGGTGCATCTGGGAGCAAAAAAGTTACAGACCATTGTGTTAAGGGCACAATTTGCTACAACTTTTGTAGTAAAAGTTTTTCTGTGTTCTGCTCCGGATACCGTTTTTTTTCAACACTCTTGTAATTTCCACATTCTTGAAAAAATCTCCACAACGGTGCATCTGGGAGCAAAAAAGTCACAGACCATTGTGTTAAGGGCACAATTTGCTACAACTTTTGTAGTAAAAGTTTTTCTGTGTTCTGCTCCGGATACCGTTTTTTTTCAACACTCTTGTAATTTCCACATTCTTGAAAAAATCTCCACAATGGTGCATCTGGGAGCAAAAAAGTTACAGACCATTGTGTTAAGGGCACAATTTGCTACAACTTTTGTAGTAAAAGTTTTTCTGTGTTCTGCTCCGGATACCGTTTTTTTTCAACACTCTTGTAATTTCCACATTCTTGAAAAAATCTCCACAACGGTGCATCTGGGAGCAAAAAAGTCACAGACCATTGTGTTAAGGGAACAATTTGCTACAACTTTTGTAGTAAAAGTTATTCTGTATTCTCCTCCGGATACCGTTTTTTTTCAACACTCTTGTAATTTCCACATTCTTGAAAAAATCTCCACAACGGTGCATCTGGGAGCAAAAAAGTCACAGACCATTGTGTTAAGGGCACAATTTGCTACAACTTTTGTAGTAAAAGTTTTTCTGTGTTCTGCTCCGGATACCGTTTTTTTTCAACACTCTTGTAATTTCCACATTCTTGAAAAAATCTCCACAATGGTGCATCTGGGAGCAAAAAAGTTACAGACCATTGTGTTAAGGGCACAATTTGCTACAACTTTTGTAGTAAAAGTTTTTCTGTGTTCTGCTCCGGATACCGTTTTTTTTCAACACTCTTGTAATTTCCACATTCTTGAAAAAATCTCCACAATGGTGCATCTGGGAGCAAAAAAGTTACAGACCATTGTGTTAAGGGCACAATTTGCTACAACTTTTGTAGTAAAAGTTTTTCTGTGTTCTGCTCCGGATACCGTTTTTTTTCAACACTCTTGTAATTTCCACATTCTTGAAAAAATCTCCACAACGGTGCATCTGGGAGCAAAAAAGTCACAGACCATTGTGTTAAGGGAACAATTTGCTACAACTTTTGTAGTAAAAGTTATTCTGTATTCTCCTCCGGATACCGTTTTTTTTCAACACTCTTGTAATTTCCACATTCTTGAAAAAATCTCCACAATGGTGCATCTGGGAGCAAAAAAGTTACAGACCATTGTGTTAAGGGCACAATTTGCTACAACTTTTGTAGTAAAAGTTTTTCTGTGTTCTGCTCCGGATACCGTTTTTTTTCAACACTCTTGTAATTTCCACATTCTTGAAAAAATCTCCACAACGGTGCATCTGGGAGCAAAAAAGTCACAGACCATTGTGTTAAGGGCACAATTTGCTACAACTTTTGTAGTAAAAGTTTTTCTGTGTTCTGCTCCGGATACCGTTTTTTTTCAACACTCTTGTAATTTCCACATTCTTGAAAAAATCTCCACAATGGTGCATCTGGGAGCAAAAAAGTTACAGACCATTGTGTTAAGGGCACAATTTGCTACAACTTTTGTAGTAAAAGTTTTTCTGTGTTCTGCTCCGGATACCGTTTTTTTTCAACACTCTTGTAATTTCCACATTCTTGAAAAAATCTCCACAACGGTGCATCTGGGAGCAAAAAAGTCACAGACCATTGTGTTAAGGGCACAATTTGCTACAACTTTTGTAGTAAAAGTTTTTCTGTGTTCTGCTCCGGATACCGTTTTTTTTCAACACTCTTGTAATTTCCACATTCTTGAAAAAATCTCCACAATGGTGCATCTGGGAGCAAAAAAGTTACAGACCATTGTGTTAAGGGCACAATTTGCTACAACTTTTGTAGTAAAAGTTTTTCTGTGTTCTGCTCCGGATACCGTTTTTTTTCAACACTCTTGTAATTTCCACATTCTTGAAAAAATCTCCACAATGGTGCATCTGGGAGCAAAAAAGTTACAGACCATTGTGTTAAGGGCACAATTTGCTACAACTTTTGTAGTAAAAGTTTTTCTGTGTTCTGCTCCGGATACCGTTTTTTTTCAACACTCTTGTAATTTCCACATTCTTGAAAAAATCTCCACAACGGTGCATCTGGGAGCAAAAAAGTCACAGACCATTGTGTTAAGGGAACAATTTGCTACAACTTTTGTAGTAAAAGTTATTCTGTATTCTCCTCCGGATACCGTTTTTTTTCAACACTCTTGTAATTTCCACATTCTTGAAAAAATCTCCACAATGGTGCATCTGGGAGCAAAAAAGTTACAGACCATTGTGTTAAGGGCACAATTTGCTACAACTTTTGTAGTAAAAGTTTTTCTGTGTTCTGCTCCGGATACCGTTTTTTTTCAACACTCTTGTAATTTCCACATTCTTGAAAAAATCTCCACAACGGTGCATCTGGGAGCAAAAAAGTCACAGACCATTGTGTTAAGGGCACAATTTGCTACAACTTTTGTAGTAAAAGTTTTTCTGTGTTCTGCTCCGGATACCGTTTTTTTTCAACACTCTTGTAATTTCCACATTCTTGAAAAAATCTCCACAATGGTGCATCTGGGAGCAAAAAAGTTACAGACCATTGTGTTAAGGGCACAATTTGCTACAACTTTTGTAGTAAAAGTTTTTCTGTGTTCTGCTCCGGATACCGTTTTTTTTCAACACTCTTGTAATTTCCACATTCTTGAAAAAATCTCCACAACGGTGCATCTGGGAGCAAAAAAGTCACAGACCATTGTGTTAAGGGAACAATTTGCTACAACTTTTGTAGTAAAAGTTATTCTGTATTCTCCTCCGGATACCGTTTTTTTTCAACACTCTTGTAATTTCCACATTCTTGAAAAAATCTCCACAACGGTGCATCTGGGAGCAAAAAAGTCACAGACCATTGTGTTAAGGGCACAATTTGCTACAACTTTTGTAGTAAAAGTTTTTCTGTGTTCTGCTCCGGATACCGTTTTTTTTCAACACTCTTGTAATTTCCACATTCTTGAAAAAATCTCCACAATGGTGCATCTGGGAGCAAAAAAGTTACAGACCATTGTGTTAAGGGCACAATTTGCTACAACTTTTGTAGTAAAAGTTTTTCTGTGTTCTGCTCCGGATACCGTTTTTTTTCAACACTCTTGTAATTTCCACATTCTTGAAAAAATCTCCACAATGGTGCATCTGGGAGCAAAAAAGTTACAGACCATTGTGTTAAGGGCACAATTTGCTACAACTTTTGTAGTAAAAGTTTTTCTGTGTTCTGCTCCGGATACCGTTTTTTTTCAACACTCTTGTAATTTCCACATTCTTGAAAAAATCTCCACAACGGTGCATCTGGGAGCAAAAAAGTCACAGACCATTGTGTTAAGGGAACAATTTGCTACAACTTTTGTAGTAAAAGTTATTCTGTATTCTCCTCCGGATACCGTTTTTTTTCAACACTCTTGTAATTTCCACATTCTTGAAAAAATCTCCACAATGGTGCATCTGGGAGCAAAAAAGTTACAGACCATTGTGTTAAGGGCACAATTTGCTACAACTTTTGTAGTAAAAGTTTTTCTGTGTTCTGCTCCGGATACCGTTTTTTTTCAACACTCTTGTAATTTCCACATTCTTGAAAAAATCTCCACAACGGTGCATCTGGGAGCAAAAAAGTCACAGACCATTGTGTTAAGGGCACAATTTGCTACAACTTTTGTAGTAAAAGTTTTTCTGTGTTCTGCTCCGGATACCGTTTTTTTTCAACACTCTTGTAATTTCCACATTCTTGAAAAAATCTCCACAATGGTGCATCTGGGAGCAAAAAAGTCACAGACCATTGTGTTAAGGGAACAATTTGCTACAACTTTTGTAGTAAAAGTTATTCTGTATTCTCCTCCGGATACCATTTTTTTTCAACACTCTTGTAATTTCCACATTCTTGAAAAAATCTCCACAATGGTGCATCTGGGAGCAAAAAAGTTACAGACCATTGTGTTAAGGGCACAATTTGCTACAACTTTTGTAGTAAAAGTTTTTCTGTGTTCTGCTCCGGATACCGATTTTTTTCAACACTCTTGTAATTTCCACATTCTTGAAAAAATCTCCACAATGGTGCATCTGGGAGCAAAAAAGTTACAGACCATTGTGTTAAGGGCACAATTTGCTACAACTTTTGTAGTAAAAGTTTTTCTGTGTTCTGCTCCGGATACCGTTTTTTTTCAACACTCTTGTAATTTCCACATTCTTGAAAAAATCTCCACAATGGTGCATCTGGGAGCAAAAAAGTTACAGACCATTGTGTTAAGGGCACAATTTGCTACAACTTTTGTAGTAAAAGTTTTTCTGTGTTCTGCTCCGGATACCGTTTTTTTTCAACACTCTTGTAATTTCCACATTCTTGAAAAAATCTCCACAATGGTGCATCTGGGAGCAAAAAAGTCACAGACCATTGTGTTAAGGGAACAATTTGCTACAACTTTTGTAGTAAAAGTTATTCTGTATTCTCCTCCGGATACCGTTTTTTTTCAACACTCTTGTAATTTCCATATTCTTGAAAAAATCTCCACAACGGTGCATCTGGGAGCAAAAAAGTCACAGACCATTGTGTTAAGGGAGCAATTTGCTACAACTTTTGTAGTAAAAGTTATTCTGTATTCTCCTCCGGATACCGTTTTTTTTCAACACTCTTGTAATTTCCACATTCTTGAAAAAATCTCCACAATGGTGCATCTGGGAGCAAAAAAGTCACAGACCATTGTGTTAAGGGCACAATTTGCTACAACTTTTGTAGTAAAAGTTTTTCTGTGTTCTGCTCCGGATACCGTTTTTTTTCAACACTCTTGTAATTTCCACATTCTTGAAAAAATCTCCACAATGGTGCATCTGGGAGCAAAAAAGTTACAGACCATTGTGTTAAGGGCACAATTTGCTACAACTTTTGTAGTAAAAGTTTTTCTGTGTTCTGCTCCGGATACCGTTTTTTTTCAACACTCTTGTAATTTCCACATTCTTGAAAAAATCTCCACAACGGTGCATCTGGGAGCAAAAAAGTCACAGACCATTGTGTTAAGGGCACAATTTGCTACAACTTTTGTAGTAAAAGTTTTTCTGTGTTCTGCTCCGGATACCGTTTTTTTTCAACACTCTTGTAATTTCCACATTCTTGAAAAAATCTCCACAATGGTGCATCTGGGAGCAAAAAAGTTACAGACCATTGTGTTAAGGGCACAATTTGCTACAACTTTTGTAGTAAAAGTTTTTCTGTGTTCTGCTCCGGATACCGTTTTTTTTCAACACTCTTGTAATTTCCACATTCTTGAAAAAATCTCCACAACGGTGCATCTGGGAGCAAAAAAGTCACAGACCATTGTGTTAAGGGCACAATTTGCTACAACTTTTGTAGTAAAAGTTTTTCTGTGTTCTGCTCCGGATACCGTTTTTTTTCAACACTCTTGTAATTTCCACATTCTTGAAAAAATCTCCACAATGGTGCATCTGGGAGCAAAAAAGTTACAGACCATTGTGTTAAGGGCACAATTTGCTACAACTTTTGTAGTAAAAGTTTTTCTGTGTTCTGCTCCGGATACCGTTTTTTTTCAACACTCTTGTAATTTCCACATTCTTGAAAAAATCTCCACAACGGTGCATCTGGGAGCAAAAAAGTCACAGACCATTGTGTTAAGGGAACAATTTGCTACAACTTTTGTAGTAAAAGTTATTCTGTATTCTCCTCCGGATACCGTTTTTTTTCAACACTCTTGTAATTTCCACATTCTTGAAAAAATCTCCACAATGGTGCATCTGGGAGCAAAAAAGTTACAGACCATTGTGTTAAGGGCACAATTTGCTACAACTTTTGTAGTAAAAGTTTTTCTGTGTTCTGCTCCGGATACCGTTTTTTTTCAACACTCTTGTAATTTCCACATTCTTGAAAAAATCTCCACAACGGTGCATCTGGGAGCAAAAAAGTCACAGACCATTGTGTTAAGGGCACAATTTGCTACAACTTTTGTAGTAAAAGTTTTTCTGTGTTCTGCTCCGGATACCGTTTTTTTTCAACACTCTTGTAATTTCCACATTCTTGAAAAAATCTCCACAATGGTGCATCTGGGAGCAAAAAAGTTACAGACCATTGTGTTAAGGGCACAATTTGCTACAACTTTTGTAGTAAAAGTTTTTCTGTGTTCTGCTCCGGATACCGTTTTTTTTCAACACTCTTGTAATTTCCACATTCTTGAAAAAATCTCCACAACGGTGCATCTGGGAGCAAAAAAGTCACAGACCATTGTGTTAAGGGCACAATTTGCTACAACTTTTGTAGTAAAAGTTTTTCTGTGTTCTGCTCCGGATACCGTTTTTTTTCAACACTCTTGTAATTTCCACATTCTTGAAAAAATCTCCACAATGGTGCATCTGGGAGCAAAAAAGTTACAGACCATTGTGTTAAGGGCACAATTTGCTACAACTTTTGTAGTAAAAGTTTTTCTGTGTTCTGCTCCGGATACCGTTTTTTTTCAACACTCTTGTAATTTCCACATTCTTGAAAAAATCTCCACAACGGTGCATCTGGGAGCAAAAAAGTCACAGACCATTGTGTTAAGGGCACAATTTGCTACAACTTTTGTAGTAAAAGTTTTTCTGTGTTCTGCTCCGGATACCGTTTTTTTTCAACACTCTTGTAATTTCCACATTCTTGAAAAAATCTCCACAATGGTGCATCTGGGAGCAAAAAAGTTACAGACCATTGTGTTAAGGGCACAATTTGCTACAACTTTTGTAGTAAAAGTTTTTCTGTGTTCTGCTCCGGATACCGTTTTTTTTCAACACTCTTGTAATTTCCACATTCTTGAAAAAATCTCCACAATGGTGCATCTGGGAGCAAAAAAGTTACAGACCATTGTGTTAAGGGCACAATTTGCTACAACTTTTGTAGTAAAAGTTTTTCTGTGTTCTGCTCCGGATACCGTTTTTTTTCAACACTCTTGTAATTTCCACATTCTTGAAAAAATCTCCACAACGGTGCATCTGGGAGCAAAAAAGTCACAGACCATTGTGTTAAGGGAACAATTTGCTACAACTTTTGTAGTAAAAGTTATTCTGTATTCTCCTCCGGATACCGTTTTTTTCAACACTCTTGTAATTTCCACATTCTTGAAAAAATCTCCACAATGGTGCATCTGGGAGCAAAAAAGTTACAGACCATTGTGTTAAGGGCACAATTTGCTACAACTTTTGTAGTAAAAGTTTTTCTGTGTTCTGCTCCGGATACCGTTTTTTTTCAACACTCTTGTAATTTCCACATTCTTGAAAAAATCTCCACAACGGTGCATCTGGGAGCAAAAAAGTCACAGACCATTGTGTTAAGGGCACAATTTGCTACAACTTTTGTAGTAAAAGTTTTTCTGTGTTCTGCTCCGGATACCGTTTTTTTTCAACACTCTTGTAATTTCCACATTCTTGAAAAAATCTCCACAATGGTGCATCTGGGAGCAAAAAAGTTACAGACCATTGTGTTAAGGGCACAATTTGCTACAACTTTTGTAGTAAAAGTTTTTCTGTGTTCTGCTCCGGATACCGTTTTTTTTCAACACTCTTGTAATTTCCACATTCTTGAAAAAATCTCCACAACGGTGCATCTGGGAGCAAAAAAGTCACAGACCATTGTGTTAAGGGAACAATTTGCTACAACTTTTGTAGTAAAAGTTATTCTGTATTCTCCTCCGGATACCGTTTTTTTTCAACACTCTTGTAATTTCCACATTCTTGAAAAAATCTCCACAACGGTGCATCTGGGAGCAAAAAAGTCACAGACCATTGTGTTAAGGGCACAATTTGCTACAACTTTTGTAGTAAAAGTTTTTCTGTGTTCTGCTCCGGATACCGTTTTTTTTCAACACTCTTGTAATTTCCACATTCTTGAAAAAATCTCCACAATGGTGCATCTGGGAGCAAAAAAGTTACAGACCATTGTGTTAAGGGCACAATTTGCTACAACTTTTGTAGTAAAAGTTTTTCTGTGTTCTGCTCCGGATACCGTTTTTTTTCAACACTCTTGTAATTTCCACATTCTTGAAAAAATCTCCACAATGGTGCATCTGGGAGCAAAAAAGTTACAGACCATTGTGTTAAGGGCACAATTTGCTACAACTTTTGTAGTAAAAGTTTTTCTGTGTTCTGCTCCGGATACCGTTTTTTTTCAACACTCTTGTAATTTCCACATTCTTGAAAAAATCTCCACAACGGTGCATCTGGGAGCAAAAAAGTCACAGACCATTGTGTTAAGGGAACAATTTGCTACAACTTTTGTAGTAAAAGTTATTCTGTATTCTCCTCCGGATACCGTTTTTTTTCAACACTCTTGTAATTTCCACATTCTTGAAAAAATCTCCACAATGGTGCATCTGGGAGCAAAAAAGTTACAGACCATTGTGTTAAGGGCACAATTTGCTACAACTTTTGTAGTAAAAGTTTTTCTGTGTTCTGCTCCGGATACCGTTTTTTTTCAACACTCTTGTAATTTCCACATTCTTGAAAAAATCTCCACAACGGTGCATCTGGGAGCAAAAAAGTCACAGACCATTGTGTTAAGGGCACAATTTGCTACAACTTTTGTAGTAAAAGTTTTTCTGTGTTCTGCTCCGGATACCGTTTTTTTTCAACACTCTTGTAATTTCCACATTCTTGAAAAAATCTCCACAATGGTGCATCTGGGAGCAAAAAAGTTACAGACCATTGTGTTAAGGGCACAATTTGCTACAACTTTTGTAGTAAAAGTTTTTCTGTGTTCTGCTCCGGATACCGTTTTTTTTCAACACTCTTGTAATTTCCACATTCTTGAAAAAATCTCCACAACGGTGCATCTGGGAGCAAAAAAGTCACAGACCATTGTGTTAAGGGCACAATTTGCTACAACTTTTGTAGTAAAAGTTTTTCTGTGTTCTGCTCCGGATACCGTTTTTTTTCAACACTCTTGTAATTTCCACATTCTTGAAAAAATCTCCACAATGGTGCATCTGGGAGCAAAAAAGTTACAGACCATTGTGTTAAGGGCACAATTTGCTACAACTTTTGTAGTAAAAGTTTTTCTGTGTTCTGCTCCGGATACCGTTTTTTTTCAACACTCTTGTAATTTCCACATTCTTGAAAAAATCTCCACAACGGTGCATCTGGGAGCAAAAAAGTCACAGACCATTGTGTTAAGGGCACAATTTGCTACAACTTTTGTAGTAAAAGTTTTTCTGTGTTCTGCTCCGGATACCGTTTTTTTTCAACACTCTTGTAATTTCCACATTCTTGAAAAAATCTCCACAATGGTGCATCTGGGAGCAAAAAAGTTACAGACCATTGTGTTAAGGGCACAATTTGCTACAACTTTTGTAGTAAAAGTTTTTCTGTGTTCTGCTCCGGATACCGTTTTTTTTCAACACTCTTGTAATTTCCACATTCTTGAAAAAATCTCCACAATGGTGCATCTGGGAGCAAAAAAGTTACAGACCATTGTGTTAAGGGCACAATTTGCTACAACTTTTGTAGTAAAAGTTTTTCTGTGTTCTGCTCCGGATACCGTTTTTTTTCAACACTCTTGTAATTTCCACATTCTTGAAAAAATCTCCACAACGGTGCATCTGGGAGCAAAAAAGTCACAGACCATTGTGTTAAGGGAACAATTTGCTACAACTTTTGTAGTAAAAGTTATTCTGTATTCTCCTCCGGATACCGTTTTTTTTCAACACTCTTGTAATTTCCACATTCTTGAAAAAATCTCCACAACGGTGCATCTGGGAGCAAAAAAGTCACAGACCATTGTGTTAAGGGCACAATTTGCTACAACTTTTGTAGTAAAAGTTTTTCTGTGTTCTGCTCCGGATACCGTTTTTTTTCAACACTCTTGTAATTTCCACATTCTTGAAAAAATCTCCACAATGGTGCATCTGGGAGCAAAAAAGTTACAGACCATTGTGTTAAGGGCACAATTTGCTACAACTTTTGTAGTAAAAGTTTTTCTGTGTTCTGCTCCGGATACCGTTTTTTTTCAACACTCTTGTAATTTCCACATTCTTGAAAAAATCTCCACAATGGTGCATCTGGGAGCAAAAAAGTTACAGACCATTGTGTTAAGGGCACAATTTGCTACAACTTTTGTAGTAAAAGTTTTTCTGTGTTCTGCTCCGGATACCGTTTTTTTTCAACACTCTTGTAATTTCCACATTCTTGAAAAAATCTCCACAACGGTGCATCTGGGAGCAAAAAAGTCACAGACCATTGTGTTAAGGGAACAATTTGCTACAACTTTTGTAGTAAAAGTTATTCTGTATTCTCCTCCGGATACCGTTTTTTTTCAACACTCTTGTAATTTCCACATTCTTGAAAAAATCTCCACAATGGTGCATCTGGGAGCAAAAAAGTTACAGACCATTGTGTTAAGGGCACAATTTGCTACAACTTTTGTAGTAAAAGTTTTTCTGTGTTCTGCTCCGGATACCGTTTTTTTTCAACACTCTTGTAATTTCCACATTCTTGAAAAAATCTCCACAACGGTGCATCTGGGAGCAAAAAAGTCACAGACCATTGTGTTAAGGGCACAATTTGCTACAACTTTTGTAGTAAAAGTTTTTCTGTGTTCTGCTCCGGATACCGTTTTTTTTCAACACTCTTGTAATTTCCACATTCTTGAAAAAATCTCCACAATGGTGCATCTGGGAGCAAAAAAGTTACAGACCATTGTGTTAAGGGCACAATTTGCTACAACTTTTGTAGTAAAAGTTTTTCTGTGTTCTGCTCCGGATACCGTTTTTTTTCAACACTCTTGTAATTTCCACATTCTTGAAAAAATCTCCACAACGGTGCATCTGGGAGCAAAAAAGTCACAGACCATTGTGTTAAGGGCACAATTTGCTACAACTTTTGTAGTAAAAGTTTTTCTGTGTTCTGCTCCGGATACCGTTTTTTTTCAACACTCTTGTAATTTCCACATTCTTGAAAAAATCTCCACAATGGTGCATCTGGGAGCAAAAAAGTTACAGACCATTGTGTTAAGGGCACAATTTGCTACAACTTTTGTAGTAAAAGTTTTTCTGTGTTCTGCTCCGGATACCGTTTTTTTTCAACACTCTTGTAATTTCCACATTCTTGAAAAAATCTCCACAATGGT
Organism: Onthophagus taurus; assembly: GCF_036711975.1. Taxonomy (NCBI): domain Eukaryota; kingdom Metazoa; phylum Arthropoda; class Insecta; order Coleoptera; family Scarabaeidae; genus Onthophagus; species Onthophagus taurus. Next base: position 19,308 of record NW_027248944.1, read on the forward strand.
GCATCTGGGAGCAAAAAAGTTACAGACCATTGTGTTAAGGGCACAATTTGCTACAACTTTTGTAGTAAAAGTTTTTCTGTGTTCTGCTCCGGATACCGTTTTTTTTCAACACTCTTGTAATTTCCACATTCTTGAAAAAATCTCCACAACGGTGCATCTGGGAGCAAAAAAGTCACAGACCATTGTGTTAAGGGAACAATTTGCTACAACTTTTGTAGTAAAAGTTATTCTGTATTCTCCTCCGGATACCGTTTTTTTTCAACACTCTTGTAATTTCCACATTCTTGAAAAAATCTCCACAATGGTGCATCTGGGAGCAAAAAAGTTACAGACCATTGTGTTAAGGGCACAATTTGCTACAACTTTTGTAGTAAAAGTTTTTCTGTGTTCTGCTCCGGATACCGTTTTTTTTCAACACTCTTGTAATTTCCACATTCTTGAAAAAATCTCCACAACGGTGCATCTGGGAGCAAAAAAGTCACAGACCATTGTGTTAAGGGCACAATTTGCTACAACTTTTGTAGTAAAAGTTTTTCTGTGTTCTGCTCCGGATACCGTTTTTTTTCAACACTCTTGTAATTTCCACATTCTTGAAAAAATCTCCACAATGGTGCATCTGGGAGCAAAAAAGTTACAGACCATTGTGTTAAGGGCACAATTTGCTACAACTTTTGTAGTAAAAGTTTTTCTGTGTTCTGCTCCGGATACCGTTTTTTTTCAACACTCTTGTAATTTCCACATTCTTGAAAAAATCTCCACAACGGTGCATCTGGGAGCAAAAAAGTCACAGACCATTGTGTTAAGGGAACAATTTGCTACAACTTTTGTAGTAAAAGTTATTCTGTATTCTCCTCCGGATACCGTTTTTTTTCAACACTCTTGTAATTTCCACATTCTTGAAAAAATCTCCACAACGGTGCATCTGGGAGCAAAAAAGTCACAGACCATTGTGTTAAGGGCACAATTTGCTACAACTTTTGTAGTAAAAGTTTTTCTGTGTTCTGCTCCGGATACCGTTTTTTTTCAACACTCTTGTAATTTCCACATTCTTGAAAAAATCTCCACAATGGTGCATCTGGGAGCAAAAAAGTTACAGACCATTGTGTTAAGGGCACAATTTGCTACAACTTTTGTAGTAAAAGTTTTTCTGTGTTCTGCTCCGGATACCGTTTTTTTTCAACACTCTTGTAATTTCCACATTCTTGAAAAAATCTCCACAATGGTGCATCTGGGAGCAAAAAAGTTACAGACCATTGTGTTAAGGGCACAATTTGCTACAACTTTTGTAGTAAAAGTTTTTCTGTGTTCTGCTCCGGATACCGTTTTTTTTCAACACTCTTGTAATTTCCACATTCTTGAAAAAATCTCCACAACGGTGCATCTGGGAGCAAAAAAGTCACAGACCATTGTGTTAAGGGAACAATTTGCTACAACTTTTGTAGTAAAAGTTATTCTGTATTCTCCTCCGGATACCGTTTTTTTTCAACACTCTTGTAATTTCCACATTCTTGAAAAAATCTCCACAATGGTGCATCTGGGAGCAAAAAAGTTACAGACCATTGTGTTAAGGGCACAATTTGCTACAACTTTTGTAGTAAAAGTTTTTCTGTGTTCTGCTCCGGATACCGTTTTTTTTCAACACTCTTGTAATTTCCACATTCTTGAAAAAATCTCCACAACGGTGCATCTGGGAGCAAAAAAGTCACAGACCATTGTGTTAAGGGCACAATTTGCTACAACTTTTGTAGTAAAAGTTTTTCTGTGTTCTGCTCCGGATACCGTTTTTTTTCAACACTCTTGTAATTTCCACATTCTTGAAAAAATCTCCACAATGGTGCATCTGGGAGCAAAAAAGTCACAGACCATTGTGTTAAGGGAACAATTTGCTACAACTTTTGTAGTAAAAGTTATTCTGTATTCTCCTCCGGATACCATTTTTTTTCAACACTCTTGTAATTTCCACATTCTTGAAAAAATCTCCACAATGGTGCATCTGGGAGCAAAAAAGTTACAGACCATTGTGTTAAGGGCACAATTTGCTACAACTTTTGTAGTAAAAGTTTTTCTGTGTTCTGCTCCGGATACCGATTTTTTTCAACACTCTTGTAATTTCCACATTCTTGAAAAAATCTCCACAATGGTGCATCTGGGAGCAAAAAAGTTACAGACCATTATGTTAAGGGCACAATTTGCTACAACTTTTGTAGTAAAAGTTTTTCTGTGTTCTGCTCCGGATACCGTTTTTTTTCAACACTCTTGTAATTTCCACATTCTTGAAAAAATCTCCACAATGGTGCATCTGGGAGCAAAAAAGTTACAGACCATTGTGTTAAGGGCACAATTTGCTACAACTTTTGTAGTAAAAGTTTTTCTGTGTTCTGCTCCGGATACCGTTTTTTTTCAACACTCTTGTAATTTCCACATTCTTGAAAAAATCTCCACAATGGTGCATCTGGGAGCAAAAAAGTCACAGACCATTGTGTTAAGGGAACAATTTGCTACAACTTTTGTAGTAAAAGTTATTCTGTATTCTCCTCCGGATACCGTTTTTTTTCAACACTCTTGTAATTTCCATATTCTTGAAAAAATCTCCACAACGGTGCATCTGGGAGCAAAAAAGTCACAGACCATTGTGTTAAGGGAGCAATTTGCTACAACTTTTGTAGTAAAAGTTATTCTGTATTCTCCTCCGGATACCGTTTTTTTTCAACACTCTTGTAATTTCCACATTCTTGAAAAAATCTCCACAATGGTGCATCTGGGAGCAAAAAAGTCACAGACCATTGTGTTAAGGGAACAATTTGCTACAACTTTTGTAGTAAAAGTTTTTCTGTATTCTGCTCCGGATACCGTTTTTTTTCAACACTCTTGTAATTTCCACATTCTTGAAAAAATCTCCACAATGGTGCATCTGGGAGCAAAAAAGTCACAGACCATTGTGTTAAGGGAACAATTTGCTACAACTTTTGTAGTAAAAGTTATTCTGTATTCTCCTCCGGATACCGTTTTTTTTCAACACTCTTGTAATTTCCATATTCTTGAAAAAATCTCCACAACGGTGCATCTGGGAGCAAAAAAGTCACAGACCATTGTGTTAAGGGAGCAATTTGCTACAACTTTTGTAGTAAAAGTTATTCTGTATTCTCCTCCGGATACCGTTTTTTTTCAACACTCTTGTAATTTCCACATTCTTGAAAAAATCTCCACAATGGTGCATCTGGGAGCAAAAAAGTTACAGACCATTGTGTTAAGGGCACAATTTGCTACAACTTTTGTAGTAAAAGTTTTTCTGTGTTCTGCTCCGGATACCGTTTTTTTTCAACACTCTTGTAATTTCCACATTCTTGAAAAAATCTCCACAATGGTGCATCTGGGAGCAAAAAAGTCACAGACCATTGTGTTAAGGGAACAATTTGCTACAACTTTTGTAGTAAAAGTTATTCTGTATTCTCCTCCGGATACCGTTTTTTTTTCAACACTCTTGTAATTTCCACATTCTTGAAAAAATCTCCACAATGGTGCATCTGGGAGCAAAAAAGTCACAGACCATTGTGTTAAGGGAACAATTTGCTACAACTTTTGTAGTAAAAGTTATTCTGTATTCTCCTCCGGATACCGTTTTTTTTCAACACTCTTGTAATTTCCACATTCTTGAAAAAATCTCCACAATGGTGCATCTGGGAGCAAAAAAGTTACAGACCATTGTGTTAAGGGCACAATTTGCTACAACTTTTGTATAAAAGTTTTTCTGTGTTCTGCTCCGGATACCGTTTTTTTTCAACACTCTTGTAATTTCCACATTCTTGAAAAAATCTCCACAACGGTGCATCTGGGAGCAAAAAAGTCACAGACCATTGTGTTAAGGGAACAATTTGCTACAACTTTTGTAGTAAAAGTTATTCTGTATTCTCCTCCGGATACCGTTTTTTTTCAACACTCTTGTAATTTCCACATTCTTGAAAAAATCTCCACAATGGTGCATCTGGGAGCAAAAAAGTTACAGACCATTGTGTTAAGGGCACAATTTGCTACAACTTTTGTAGTAAAAGTTTTTCTGTGTTCTGCTCCGGATACCGTTTTTTTTCAACACTCTTGTAATTTCCACATTCTTGAAAAAATCTCCACAACGGTGCATCTGGGAGCAAAAAAGTCACAGACCATTGTGTTAAGGGCACAATTTGCTACAACTTTTGTAGTAAAAGTTTTTCTGTGTTCTGCTCCGGATACCGTTTTTTTTCAACACTCTTGTAATTTCCACATTCTTGAAAAAATCTCCACAATGGTGCATCTGGGAGCAAAAAAGTTACAGACCATTGTGTTAAGGGCACAATTTGCTACAACTTTTGTAGTAAAAGTTTTTCTGTGTTCTGCTCCGGATACCGTTTTTTTTCAACACTCTTGTAATTTCCACATTCTTGAAAAAATCTCCACAACGGTGCATCTGGGAGCAAAAAAGTCACAGACCATTGTGTTAAGGGCACAATTTGCTACAACTTTTGTAGTAAAAGTTTTTCTGTGTTCTGCTCCGGATACCGTTTTTTTTCAACACTCTTGTAATTTCCACATTCTTGAAAAAATCTCCACAATGGTGCATCTGGGAGCAAAAAAGTTACAGACCATTGTGTTAAGGGCACAATTTGCTACAACTTTTGTAGTAAAAGTTTTTCTGTGTTCTGCTCCGGATACCGTTTTTTTTCAACACTCTTGTAATTTCCACATTCTTGAAAAAATCTCCACAATGGTGCATCTGGGAGCAAAAAAGTTACAGACCATTGTGTTAAGGGCACAATTTGCTACAACTTTTGTAGTAAAAGTTTTTCTGTGTTCTGCTCCGGATACCGTTTTTTTTCAACACTCTTGTAATTTCCACATTCTTGAAAAAATCTCCACAACGGTGCATCTGGGAGCAAAAAAGTCACAGACCATTGTGTTAAGGGAACAATTTGCTACAACTTTTGTAGTAAAAGTTATTCTGTATTCTCCTCCGGATACCGTTTTTTTTCAACACTCTTGTAATTTCCACATTCTTGAAAAAATCTCCACAATGGTGCATCTGGGAGCAAAAAAGTTACAGACCATTGTGTTAAGGGCACAATTTGCTACAACTTTTGTAGTAAAAGTTTTTCTGTGTTCTGCTCCGGATACCGTTTTTTTTCAACACTCTTGTAATTTCCACATTCTTGAAAAAATCTCCACAACGGTGCATCTGGGAGCAAAAAAGTCACAGACCATTGTGTTAAGGGCACAATTTGCTACAACTTTTGTAGTAAAAGTTTTTCTGTGTTCTGCTCCGGATACCGTTTTTTTTCAACACTCTTGTAATTTCCACATTCTTGAAAAAATCTCCACAATGGTGCATCTGGGAGCAAAAAAGTTACAGACCATTGTGTTAAGGGCACAATTTGCTACAACTTTTGTAGTAAAAGTTTTTCTGTGTTCTGCTCCGGATACCGTTTTTTTTCAACACTCTTGTAATTTCCACATTCTTGAAAAAATCTCCACAACGGTGCATCTGGGAGCAAAAAAGTCACAGACCATTGTGTTAAGGGAACAATTTGCTACAACTTTTGTAGTAAAAGTTATTCTGTATTCTCCTCCGGATACCGTTTTTTTTCAACACTCTTGTAATTTCCACATTCTTGAAAAAATCTCCACAACGGTGCATCTGGGAGCAAAAAAGTCACAGACCATTGTGTTAAGGGCACAATTTGCTACAACTTTTGTAGTAAAAGTTTTTCTGTGTTCTGCTCCGGATACCGTTTTTTTTCAACACTCTTGTAATTTCCACATTCTTGAAAAAATCTCCACAATGGTGCATCTGGGAGCAAAAAAGTTACAGACCATTGTGTTAAGGGCACAATTTGCTACAACTTTTGTAGTAAAAGTTTTTCTGTGTTCTGCTCCGGATACCGTTTTTTTTCAACACTCTTGTAATTTCCACATTCTTGAAAAAATCTCCACAATGGTGCATCTGGGAGCAAAAAAGTTACAGACCATTGTGTTAAGGGCACAATTTGCTACAACTTTTGTAGTAAAAGTTTTTCTGTGTTCTGCTCCGGATACCGTTTTTTTTCAACACTCTTGTAATTTCCACATTCTTGAAAAAATCTCCACAACGGTGCATCTGGGAGCAAAAAAGTCACAGACCATTGTGTTAAGGGAACAATTTGCTACAACTTTTGTAGTAAAAGTTATTCTGTATTCTCCTCCGGATACCGTTTTTTTTCAACACTCTTGTAATTTCCACATTCTTGAAAAAATCTCCACAATGGTGCATCTGGGAGCAAAAAAGTTACAGACCATTGTGTTAAGGGCACAATTTGCTACAACTTTTGTAGTAAAAGTTTTTCTGTGTTCTGCTCCGGATACCGTTTTTTTTCAACACTCTTGTAATTTCCACATTCTTGAAAAAATCTCCACAACGGTGCATCTGGGAGCAAAAAAGTCACAGACCATTGTGTTAAGGGCACAATTTGCTACAACTTTTGTAGTAAAAGTTTTTCTGTGTTCTGCTCCGGATACCGTTTTTTTTCAACACTCTTGTAATTTCCACATTCTTGAAAAAATCTCCACAATGGTGCATCTGGGAGCAAAAAAGTCACAGACCATTGTGTTAAGGGAACAATTTGCTACAACTTTTGTAGTAAAAGTTATTCTGTATTCTCCTCCGGATACCATTTTTTTTCAACACTCTTGTAATTTCCACATTCTTGAAAAAATCTCCACAATGGTGCATCTGGGAGCAAAAAAGTTACAGACCATTGTGTTAAGGGCACAATTTGCTACAACTTTTGTAGTAAAAGTTTTTCTGTGTTCTGCTCCGGATACCGATTTTTTTCAACACTCTTGTAATTTCCACATTCTTGAAAAAATCTCCACAATGGTGCATCTGGGAGCAAAAAAGTTACAGACCATTGTGTTAAGGGCACAATTTGCTACAACTTTTGTAGTAAAAGTTTTTCTGTGTTCTGCTCCGGATACCGTTTTTTTTCAACACTCTTGTAATTTCCACATTCTTGAAAAAATCTCCACAATGGTGCATCTGGGAGCAAAAAAGTTACAGACCATTGTGTTAAGGGCACAATTTGCTACAACTTTTGTAGTAAAAGTTTTTCTGTGTTCTGCTCCGGATACCGTTTTTTTTCAACACTCTTGTAATTTCCACATTCTTGAAAAAATCTCCACAATGGTGCATCTGGGAGCAAAAAAGTCACAGACCATTGTGTTAAGGGAACAATTTGCTACAACTTTTGTAGTAAAAGTTATTCTGTATTCTCCTCCGGATACCGTTTTTTTTCAACACTCTTGTAATTTCCATATTCTTGAAAAAATCTCCACAACGGTGCATCTGGGAGCAAAAAAGTCACAGACCATTGTGTTAAGGGAGCAATTTGCTACAACTTTTGTAGTAAAAGTTATTCTGTATTCTCCTCCGGATACCGTTTTTTTTCAACACTCTTGTAATTTCCACATTCTTGAAAAAATCTCCACAATGGTGCATCTGGGAGCAAAAAAGTCACAGACCATTGTGTTAAGGGAACAATTTGCTACAACTTTTGTAGTAAAAGTTTTTCTGTATTCTGCTCCGGATACCGTTTTTTTTCAACACTCTTGTAATTTCCACATTCTTGAAAAAATCTCCACAATGGTGCATCTGGGAGCAAAAAAGTCACAGACCATTGTGTTAAGGGAACAATTTGCTACAACTTTTGTAGTAAAAGTTATTCTGTATTCTCCTCCGGATACCGTTTTTTTTCAACACTCTTGTAATTTCCATATTCTTGAAAAAATCTCCACAACGGTGCATCTGGGAGCAAAAAAGTCACAGACCATTGTGTTAAGGGAGCAATTTGCTACAACTTTTGTAGTAAAAGTTATTCTGTATTCTCCTCCGGATACCGTTTTTTTTCAACACTCTTGTAATTTCCACATTCTTGAAAAAATCTCCACAATGGTGCATCTGGGAGCAAAAAAGTTACAGACCATTGTGTTAAGGGCACAATTTGCTACAACTTTTGTAGTAAAAGTTTTTCTGTGTTCTGCTCCGGATACCGTTTTTTTTCAACACTCTTGTAATTTCCACATTCTTGAAAAAATCTCCACAATGGTGCATCTGGGAGCAAAAAAGTTACAGACCATTGTGTTAAGGGCACAATTTGCTACAACTTTTGTAGTAAAAGTTTTTCTGTGTTCTGCTCCGGATACCGTTTTTTTTCAACACTCTTGTAATTTCCACATTCTTGAAAAAATCTCCACAATGGTGCATCTGGGAGCAAAAAAGTCACAGACCATTGTGTTAAGGGAACAATTTGCTACAACTTTTGTAGTAAAAGTTATTCTGTATTCTCCTCCGGATACCGTTTTTTTTTCAACACTCTTGTAATTTCCACATTCTTGAAAAAATCTCCACAATGGTGCATCTGGGAGCAAAAAAGTCACAGACCATTGTGTTAAGGGAACAATTTGCTACAACTTTTGTAGTAAAAGTTATTCTGTATTCTCCTCCGGATACCGTTTTTTTTCAACACTCTTGTAACTTCCATATTCTTGAAAAAATCTCCACAATGGTGCATCTGGGAGCAAAAAAGTTACAGACCATTGTGTTAAGGGCACAATTTGCTACAACTTTTGTAGTAAAAGTTTTTCTGTGTTCTGCTCCGGATACCGTTTTTTTTCAACACTCTTGTAATTTCCACATTCTTGAAAAAATCTCCACAATGGTGCATCTGGGAGCAAAAAAGTCACAGACCATTGTGTTAAGGGCACAATTTGCTACAACTTTTGTAGTAAAAGTTTTTCTGTGTTCTGCTCCGGATACCGTTTTTTTTCAACACTCTTGTAATTTCCACATTCTTGAAAAAATCTCCACAATGGTGCATCTGGGAGCAAAAAAGTCACAGACCATTGTGTTAAGGGAACAATTTGCTACAACTTTTGTAGTAAAAGTTATTCTGTATTCTCCTCCGGATACCGTTTTTTTTTCAACACTCTTGTAATTTCCACATTCTTGAAAAAATCTCCACAATGGTGCATCTGGGAGCAAAAAAGTCACAGACCATTGTGTTAAGGGAACAATTTGCTACAACTTTTGTAGTAAAAGTTATTCTGTATTCTCCTCCGGATACCGTTTTTTTTCAACACTCTTGTAACTTCCATATTCTTGAAAAAATCTCCACAATGGTGCATCTGGGAGCAAAAAAGTTACAGACCATTGTGTTAAGGGCACAATTTGCTACAACTTTTGTAGTAAAAGTTTTTCTGTGTTCTGCTCCGGATACCGTTTTTTTTCAACACTCTTGTAATTTCCACATTCTTGAAAAAATCTCCACAATGGTGCATCTGGGAGCAAAAAAGTCACAGACCATTGTGTTAAGGGCACAATTTGCTACAACTTTTGTAGTAAAAGTTTTTCTGTGTTCTGCTCCGGATACCGTTTTTTTTCAACACTCTTGTAATTTCCACATTCTTGAAAAAATCTCCACAATGGTGCATCTGGGAGCAAAAAAGTCACAGACCATTGTGTTAAGGGAACAATTTGCTACAACTTTTGTAGTAAAAGTTATTCTGTATTCTCCTCCGGATACCGTTTTTTTTTCAACACTCTTGTAATTTCCACATTCTTGAAAAAATCTCCACAATGGTGCATCTGGGAGCAAAAAAGTCACAGACCATTGTGTTAAGGGAACAATTTGCTACAACTTTTGTAGTAAAAGTTATTCTGTATTCTCCTCCGGATACCGTTTTTTTTCAACACTCTTGTAACTTCCATATTCTTGAAAAAATCTCCACAATGGTGCATCTGGGAGCAAAAAAGTTACAGACCATTGTGTTAAGGGCACAATTTGCTACAACTTTTGTAGTAAAAGTTTTTCTGTGTTCTGCTCCGGATACCGTTTTTTTTCAACACTCTTGTAATTTCCACATTCTTGAAAAAATCTCCACAATGGTGCATCTGGGAGCAAAAAAGTCACAGACCATTGTGTTAAGGGAACAATTTGCTACAACTTTTGTAGTAAAAGTTATTCTGTATTCTCCTCCGGATACCGTTTTTTTTTCAACACTCTTGTAATTTCCACATTCTTGAAAAAATCTCCACAATGGTGCATCTGGGAGCAAAAAAGTCACAGACCATTGTGTTAAGGGAACAATTTGCTACAACTTTTGTAGTAAAAGTTATTCTGTATTCTCCTCCGGATACCGTTTTTTTTCAACACTCTTGTAATTTCCATATTCTTGAAAAAATCTCCACAATGGTGCATCTGGGAGCAAAAAAGTTACAGACCATTGTGTTAAGGGCACAATTTGCTACAACTTTTGTAGTAAAAGTTTTTCTGTGTTCTGCTCCGGATACCGTTTTTTTTCAACACTCTTGTAATTTCCACATTCTTGAAAAAATCTCCACAATGGTGCATCTGGGAGCAAAAAAGTCACAGACCATTGTGTTAAGGGAACAATTTGCTACAACTTTTGTAGTAAAAGTTATTCTGTATTCTCCTCCGGATACCGTTTTTTTTTCAACACTCTTGTAATTTCCACATTCTTGAAAAAATCTCCACAATGGTGCATCTGGGAGCAAAAAAGTCACAGACCATTGTGTTAAGGGAACAATTTGCTACAACTTTTGTAGTAAAAGTTATTCTGTATTCTCCTCCGGATACCGTTTTTTTTCAACACTCTTGTAATTTCCACATTCTTGAAAAAATCTCCACAATGGTGCATCTGGGAGCAAAAAAGTTACAGACCATTGTGTTAAGGGCACAATTTGCTACAACTTTTGTATAAAAGTTTTTCTGTGTTCTGCTCCGGATACCGTTTTTTTTCAACACTCTTGTAATTTCCACATTCTTGAAAAAATCTCCACAATGGTGCATCTGGGAGCAAAAAAGTTACAGACCATTGTGTTAAGGGCACAATTTGCTACAACTTTTGTAGTAAAAGTTTTTCTGTATTCTGCTCCGGATACCGTTTTTTTTCAACACTCTTGTAATTTGCACATTTTTCAAAAATTCTCCACATTGATGCATCTGGGAGCAAAAATGTTGGAGACCATTGTGTTAAGGGCACAATTTGCTACAACTTTTGTGGTAAAAGTTATTCTGTATTCTGCTCCGGATACCGTTTTTTTTCAACACTCTTGTAATTTGCACATTTTTCAAAAATTCTCCACATTGATGCATCTGGGAGCAAAAATGTTGGAGACCATTGTGTTAAGGGCACAATTTGCTACAACTTTTGTGGTAAAAGTTTTTCTGTATTCTGCTCCGGATACCGTTTTTTTTCAACACTCTTGTAATTTCCACATTCTTGAAAAAATCTCCATATTGATGCACCTGGGAGCAAAAAAGTCACAGACCATTGTGTTAAGGGCACAATTTGCTACAACTTTTGTTGTAAAAGTTTTTCTGTATTCTGCTCCGGATACCGTTTTTTTTCAACACTCTTGTAATTTGCACATTTTTCAAAAATTCTCCACATTGATGCATCTGGGAGCAAAAATGTTGGAGACCATTGTGTTAAGGGCACAATTTGCTACAACTTTTGTGGTAAAAGTTTTTCTGTATTCTGCTCCGAATACCGTTTTTTTTCAACACTCTTGTAATTTCCACATTCTTGAAAAAATCTCCATATTGATGCACCTGGGAGCAAAAAAGTCACAGACCATTGTGTTAAGGGCACAATTTACTACAACTTTTGTAGTAAAAGTTTTTCTGTATTCTGCTCCGAATACCGTTTTTTTTCAACACTCTTGTAATTTCCACATTCTTGAAAAAATCTCCATATTGATGCACCTGGGAGCAAAAAAGTCACAGACCATTGTGTTAAGGGCAAAATTTGCTACAACTTTTGTAGTAAAAGTTTTTCTGTGTTCTGCTCCGGATACCGTTTTTTTTCAACACTCTTGTAATTTCCACATTCTTGAAAAAATCTCCACAATGGTGCATCTGGGAGCAAAAAAGTCACAGACCATTGTGTTAAGGGAACAATTTGCTACAACTTTTGTAGTAAAAGTTTTTCTGTATTCTGCTCCGGATACCGTTTTTTTTCAACACTCTTGTAATTTCCACATTCTTGAAAAAATCTCCACAATGGTGCATCTGGGAGCAAAAAAGTCACAGACCATTGTGTTAAGGGCACAATTTGCTACAACTTTTGTATAAAAGTTTTTCTGTGTTCTGCTCCGGATACCGTTTTTTTTCAACACTCTTGTAATTTCCACATTCTTGAAAAAATCTCCACAATGGTGCATCTGGGAGCAAAAAAGTCACAGACCATTGTGTTAAGGGAACAATTTGCTACAACTTTTGTAATAAAAGTTTTTCTGTATTCTGCTCCGGATACCGTTTTTTTTCAACACTCTTGTAATTTCCACATTCTTGAAAAAATCTCCACAATGGTGCATCTGGGAGCAAAAAAGTCACAGACCATTGTGTTAAGGGAACAATTTGCTACAACTTTTGTAGTAAAAGTTATTCTGTATTCTCCTCCGGATACCGTTTTTTTTCAACACTCTTGTAATTTCCATATTCTTGAAAAAATCTCCACAACGATGCATCTGGGAGCAAAAAAGTCACAGACCATTGTGTTAAGGGAGCAATTTGCTACAACTTTTGTAGTAAAAGTTATTCTGTATTCTCCTCCGGATACCGTTTTTTTTCAACACTCTTGTAATTTCCACATTCTTGAAAAAATCTCCACAATGGTGCATCTGGGAGCAAAAAAGTTACAGACCATTGTGTTAAGGGCACAATTTGCTACAACTTTTGTAGTAAAAGTTTTTCTGTGTTCTGCTCCGGATACCGTTTTTTTTCAACACTCTTGTAATTTCCACATTCTTGAAAAAATCTCCACAATGGTGCATCTGGGAGCAAAAAAGTTACAGACCATTGTGTTAAGGGCACAATTTGCTACAACTTTTGTAGTAAAAGTTTTTCTGTATTCTGCTCCGGATACCGTTTTTTTTCAACACTCTTGTAATTTGCACATTTTTCAAAAATTCTCCACATTGATGCATCTGGGAGCAAAAATGTTGGAGACCATTGTGTTAAGGGCACAATTTGCTACAACTTTTGTGGTAAAAGTTATTCTGTATTCTGCTCCGGATACCGTTTTTTTTCAACACTCTTGTAATTTGCACATTTTTCAAAAATTCTCCACATTGATGCATCTGGGAGCAAAAATGTTGGAGACCATTGTGTTAAGGGCACAATTTGCTACAACTTTTGTGGTAAAAGTTTTTCTGTATTCTGCTCCGGATACCGTTTTTTTTCAACACTCTTGTAATTTCCACATTCTTGAAAAAATCTCCATATTGATGCACCTGGGAGCAAAAAAGTCACAGACCATTGTGTTAAGGGCACAATTTGCTACAACTTTTGTTGTAAAAGTTTTTCTGTATTCTGCTCCGGATACCGTTTTTTTTCAACACTCTTGTAATTTGCACATTTTTCAAAAATTCTCCACATTGATGCATCTGGGAGCAAAAATGTTGGAGACCATTGTGTTAAGGGCACAATTTGCTACAACTTTTGTGGTAAAAGTTTTTCTGTATTCTGCTCCGAATACCGTTTTTTTTCAACACTCTTGTAATTTCCACATTCTTGAAAAAATCTCCATATTGATGCACCTGGGAGCAAAAAAGTCACAGACCATTGTGTTAAGGGCAAAATTTGCTACAACTTTTGTAGTAAAAGTTTTTCTGTGTTCTGCTCCGGATACCGTTTTTTTTCAACACTCTTGTAATTTCCACATTCTTGAAAAAATCTCCACAATGGTGCATCTGGGAGCAAAAAAGTCCCAGACCATTGTGTTAAGGGAACAATTTGCTACAACTTTTGTAGTAAAAGTTTTTCTGTATTCTGCTCCGGATACCGTTTTTTTTCAACACTCTTGTAATTTCCACATTCTTGAAAAAATCTCCACAATGGTGCATCTGGGAGCAAAAAAGTCACAGACCATTGTGTTAAGGGCACAATTTGCTACAACTTTTGTATAAAAGTTTTTCTGTGTTCTGCTCCGGATACCGTTTTTTTTCAACACTCTTGTAATTTCCACATTCTTGAAAAAATCTCCACAATGGTGCATCTGGGAGCAAAAAAGTCACAGACCATTGTGTTAAGGGAGCAATTTGCTACAACTTTTGTAGTAAAAGTTATTCTGTATTCTCCTCCGGATACCGTTTTTTTTCAACACTCTTGTAATTTCCACATTCTTGAAAAAATCTCCACAATGGTGCATCTGGGAGCAAAAAAGTCACAGACCATTGTGTTAAGGGAACAATTTGCTACAACTTTTGTAGTAAAAGTTTTTCTGTATTCTGCTCCGGATACCGTTTTTTTTCAACACTCTTGTAATTTCCACATTCTTGAAAAAATCTCCACAATGGTGCATCTGGGAGCAAAAAAGTCACAGACCATTGTGTTAAGGGAACAATTTGCTACAACTTTTGTAGTAAAAGTTATTCTGTATTCTCCTCCGGATACCGTTTTTTTTCAACACTCTTGTAATTTCCACATTCTTGAAAAAATCTCCACAATGGTGCATCTGGGAGCAAAAAAGTTACAGACCATTGTGTTAAGGGCACAATTTGCTACAACTTTTGTAGTAAAAGTTTTTCTGTGTTCTGCTCCGGATACCGTTTTTTTTCAACACTCTTGTAATTTCCACATTCTTGAAAAAATCTCCACAATGGTGCATCTGGGAGCAAAAAAGTCACAGACCATTGTGTTAAGGGAACAATTTGCTACAACTTTTGTAGTAAAAGTTATTCTGTATTCTCCTCCGGATACCGTTTTTTTTCAACACTCTTGTAATTTCCATATTCTTGAAAAAATCTCCACAACGGTGCATCTGGGAGCAAAAAAGTCACAGACCATTGTGTTAAGGGAGCAATTTGCTACAACTTTTGTAGTAAAAGTTATTCTGTATTCTCCTCCGGATACCGTTTTTTTTCAACACTCTTGTAATTTCCACATTCTTGAAAAAATCTCCACAATGGTGCATCTGGGAGCAAAAAAGTTACAGAACATTGTGTTAAGGGCACAATTTGCTACAACTTTTGTAGTAAAAGTTTTTCTGTGTTCTGCTCCGGATACCGTTTTTTTTCAACACTCTTGTAATTTCCACATTCTTGAAAAAATCTCCACAATGGTGCATCTGGGAGCAAAAAAGTTACAGACCATTGTGTTAAGGGCACAATTTGCTACAACTTTTGTAGTAAAAGTTTTTCTGTATTCTGCTCCGGATACCGTTTTTTTTCAACACTCTTGTAATTTGCACATTTTTCAAAAATTCTCCACATTGATGCATCTGGGAGCAAAAATGTTGGAGACCATTGTGTTAAGGGCACAATTTGCTACAACTTTTGTGGTAAAAGTTATTCTGTATTCTGCTCCGGATACCGTTTTTTTTCAACACTCTTGTAATTTGCACATTTTTCAAAAATTCTCCACATTGATGCATCTGGGAGCAAAAATGTTGGAGACCATTGTGTTAAGGGCACAATTTGCTACAACTTTTGTGGTAAAAGTTTTTCTGTATTCTGCTCAGGATACCGTTTTTTTTCAACACTCTTGTAATTTCCACATTCTAGAAAAAATCTCCATATTGATGCACCTGGGAGCAAAAAAGTCACAGACCATTGTGTTAAGGGCACAATTTGCTACAACTTTTGTTGTAAAAGTTTTTCTGTATTCTGCTCCGGATACCGTTTTTTTTCAACACTCTTGTAATTTGCACATTTTTCAAAAATTCTCCACATTGATGCATCTGGGAGCAAAAATGTTGGAGACCATTGTGTTAAGGGCACAATTTGCTACAACTTTTGTGGTAAAAGTTTTTCTGTATTCTGCTCCGAATACCGTTTTTTTTCAACACTCTTGTAATTTCCACATTCTTGAAAAAATCTCCATATTGATGCACCTGGGAGCAAAAAAGTCACAGACCATTGTGTTAAGGGCACAATTTGCTACAACTTTTGTAGTAAAAGTTTTTCTGTATTCTGCTCCGGATACCGTTTTTTTTCAACACTCTTGTAATTTGCACATTTTTCAAAAATTCTCCACATTGATGCATCTGGGAGCAAAAATGTTGGAGACCATTGTGTTAAGGGCACAATTTGCTACAACTTTTGTGGTAAAAGTTATTCTGTATTCTGCTCCGGATACCGTTTTTTTTCAACACTCTTGTAATTTGCACATTTTTCAAAAATTCTCCACATTGATGCATCTGGGAGCAAAAATGTTGGAGACCATTGTGTTAAGGGCACAATTTGCTACAACTTTTGTGGTAAAAGTTTTTCTGTATTCTGCTCCGGATACCGTTTTTTTTCAACACTCTTGTAATTTCCACATTCTTGAAAAAATCTCCATATTGATGCACCTGGGAGCAAAAAAGTCACAGACCATTGTGTTAAGGGCACAATTTGCTACAACTTTTGTTGTAAAAGTTTTTCTGTATTCTGCTCCGGATACCGTTTTTTTTCAACACTCTTGTAATTTGCACATTTTTCAAAAATTCTCCATATTGATGCATCTGGGAGCAAAAATGTTGGAGACCATTGTGTTAAGGGCACAATTTGCTACAACTTTTGTGGTAAAAGTTTTTCTGTATTCTGCTCCGAATACCGTTTTTTTTCAACACTCTTGTAATTTCCACATTCTTGAAAAAATCTCCATATTGATGCACCTGGGAGCAAAAAAGTCACAGACCATTGTGTTAAGGGCACAATTTACTACAACTTTTGTAGTAAAAGTTTTTCTGTATTCTGCTCCGGATACCGTTTTTTTTCAACACTCTTGTAATTTCCACATTCTTGAAAAAATCTCCATATTGATGCACCTGGGAGCAAAAAAGTCACAGACCATTGTGTTAAGGGCAAAATTTGCTACAACTTTTGTAGTAAAAGTTTTTCTGTGTTCTGCTCCGGATACCGTTTTTTTTCAACACTCTTGTAATTTCCACATTCTTGAAAAAATCTCCACAATGGTGCATCTGGGAGCAAAAAAGTCACAGACCATTGTGTTAAGGGAACAATTTGCTACAACTTTTGTAGTAAAAGTTTTTCTGTATTCTGCTCCGGATACCGTTTTTTTTCAACACTCTTGTAATTTCCACATTCTTGAAAAAATCTCCACAATGGTGCATCTGGGAGCAAAAATGTTGGAGACCATTGTGTTAAGGGCACAATTTGCTACAACTTTTGTGGTAAAAGTTTTTCTGTATTCTGCTCCGGATACCGTTTTTTTTCAACACTCTTGTAATTTCCACATTCTTGAAAAAATCTCCATATTGATGCACCTGGGAGCAAAAAAGTCACAGACCATTGTGTTAAGGGCACAATTTGCTACAACTTTTGTTGTAAAAGTTTTTCTGTATTCTGCTCCGGATACCGTTTTTTTTCAACACTCTTGTAATTTCCACATTCTTGAAAAAATCTCCACAATGGTGCATCTGGGAGCAAAAATGTTGGAGACCATTGTGTTAAGGGCACAATTTGCTACAACTTTTGTGGTAAAAGTTTTTCTGTATTCTGCTCCGGATACCGTTTTTTTTCAACACTCTTGTAATTTCCACATTCTTGAAAAAATCTCCATATTGATGCACCTGGGAGCAAAAAAGTCACAGACCATTGTGTTAAGGGCACAATTTGCTACAACTTTTGTTGTAAAAGTTTTTCTGTATTCTGCTCCGGATACCGTTTTTTTTCAACACTCTTGTAATTTGCACATTTTTCAAAAATTCTCCATATTGATGCATCTGGGAGCAAAAATGTTGGAGACCATTGTGTTAAGGGCACAATTTGCTACAACTTTTGTGGTAAAAGTTTTTCTGTATTCTGCTCCGAATACCGTTTTTTTTCAACACTCTTGTAATTTCCACATTCTTGAAAAAATCTCCATATTGATGCACCTGGGAGCAAAAAAGTCACAGACCATTGTGTTAAGGGCACAATTTACTACAACTTTTGTAGTAAAAGTTTTTCTGTATTCTGCTCCGGATACCGTTTTTTTTCAACACTCTTGTAATTTCCACATTCTTGAAAAAATCTCCATATTGATGCACCTGGGAGCAAAAAAGTCACAGACCATTGTGTTAAGGGCAAAATTTGCTACAACTTTTGTAGTAAAAGTTTTTCTGTGTTCTGCTCCGGATACCGTTTTTTTTCAACACTCTTGTAATTTCCACATTCTTGAAAAAATCTCCACAATGGTGCATCTGGGAGCAAAAAAGTCACAGACCATTGTGTTAAGGGAACAATTTGCTACAACTTTTGTAGTAAAAGTTTTTCTGTATTCTGCTCCGGATACCGTTTTTTTTCAACACTCTTGTAATTTCCACATTCTTGAAAAAATCTCCACAATGGTGCATCTGGGAGCAAAAAAGTCACAGACCATTGTGTTAAGGGAACAATTTGCTACAACTTTTGTAGTAAAAGTTATTCTGTATTCTCCTCCGGATACCGTTTTTTTTCAACACTCTTGTAATTTCCATATTCTTGAAAAAATCTCCACAACGGTGCATCTGGGAGCAAAAAAGTCACAGACCATTGTGTTAAGGGAGCAATTTGCTACAACTTTTGTAGTAAAAGTTATTCTGTATTCTCCTCCGGATACCGTTTTTTTTCAACACTCTTGTAATTTCCACATTCTTGAAAAAATCTCCACAATGGTGCATCTGGGAGCAAAAAAGTTACAGACCATTGTGTTAAGGGCACAATTTGCTACAACTTTTGTATAAAAGTTTTTCTGTGTTCTGCTCCGGATACCGTTTTTTTTCAACACTCTTGTAATTTCCACATTCTTGAAAAAATCTCCACAATGGTGCATCTGGGAGCAAAAAAGTCACAGACCATTGTGTTAAGGGAGCAATTTGCTACAACTTTTGTAGTAAAAGTTATTCTGTATTCTCCTCCGGATACCGTTTTTTTTCAACACTCTTGTAATTTCCACATTCTTGAAAAAATCTCCACAATGGTGCATCTGGGAGCAAAAAAGTCACAGACCATTGTGTTAAGGGAACAATTTGCTACAACTTTTGTAGTAAAAGTTTTTCTGTATTCTGCTCCGGATACCGTTTTTTTTCAACACTCTTGTAATTTCCACATTCTTGAAAAAATCTCCACAATGGTGCATCTGGGAGCAAAAAAGTCACAGACCATTGTGTTAAGGGAACAATTTGCTACAACTTTTGTAGTAAAAGTTATTCTGTATTCTCCTCCGGATACCGTTTTTTTTCAACACTCTTGTAATTTCCATATTCTTGAAAAAATCTCCACAACGGTGCATCTGGGAGCAAAAAAGTCACAGACCATTGTGTTAAGGGAGCAATTTGCTACAACTTTTGTAGTAAAAGTTATTCTGTATTCTCCTCCGGATACCGTTTTTTTTCAACACTCTTGTAATTTCCACATTCTTGAAAAAATCTCCACAATGGTGCATCTGGGAGCAAAAAAGTTACAGACCATTGTGTTAAGGGCACAATTTGCTACAACTTTTGTAGTAAAAGTTTTTCTGTGTTCTGCTCCGGATACCGTTTTTTTTCAACACTCTTGTAATTTCCACATTCTTGAAAAAATCTCCACAATGGTGCATCTGGGAGCAAAAAAGTTACAGACCATTGTGTTAAGGGCACAATTTGCTACAACTTTTGTAGTAAAAGTTTTTCTGTGTTCTGCTCCGGATACCGTTTTTTTTCAACACTCTTGTAATTTCCACATTCTTGAAAAAATCTCCACAATGGTGCATCTGGGAGTAAAAAAGTCACAGACCATTGTGTTAAGGGAACAATTTGCTACAACTTTTGTAGTAAAAGTTATTCTGTATTCTCCTCCGGATACCGTTTTTTTTTCAACACTCTTGTAATTTCCACATTCTTGAAAAAATCTCCACAATGGTGCATCTGGGAGCAAAAAAGTCACAGACCATTGTGTTAAGGGAACAATTTGCTACAACTTTTGTAGTAAAAGTTATTCTGTATTCTCCTCCGGATACCGTTTTTTTTCAACACTCTTGTAATTTCCATATTCTTGAAAAAATCTCCACAATGGTGCATCTGGGAGCAAAAAAGTCACAGACCATTGTGTTAAGGGAACAATTTGCTACAACTTTTGTAGTAAAAGTTATTCTGTATTCTCCTCCGGATACCGTTTTTTTTCAACACTCTTGTAATTTCCACATTCTTGAAAAAATCTCCACAATGGTGCATCTGGGAGCAAAAATGTTGGAGACCATTGTGTTAAGGGCACAATTTGCTACAACTTTTGTGGTAAAAGTTTTTCTGTATTCTGCTCCGGATACCGTTTTTTTTCAACACTCTTGTAATTTCCACATTCTTGAAAAAATCTCCATATTGATGCACCTGGGAGCAAAAAAGTCACAGACCATTGTGTTAAGGGCACAATTTGCTACAACTTTTGTTGTAAAAGTTTTTCTGTATTCTGCTCCGGATACCGTTTTTTTTCAACACTCTTGTAATTTCCACATTCTTGAAAAAATCTCCACAATGGTGCATCTGGGAGCAAAAATGTTGGAGACCATTGTGTTAAGGGCACAATTTGCTACAACTTTTGTGGTAAAAGTTTTTCTGTATTCTGCTCCGGATACCGTTTTTTTTCAACACTCTTGTAATTTCCACATTCTTGAAAAAATCTCCATATTGATGCACCTGGGAGCAAAAAAGTCACAGACCATTGTGTTAAGGGCACAATTTGCTACAACTTTTGTTGTAAAAGTTTTTCTGTATTCTGCTCCGGATACCGTTTTTTTTCAACACTCTTGTAATTTGCACATTTTTCAAAAATTCTCCATATTGATGCATCTGGGAGCAAAAATGTTGGAGACCATTGTGTTAAGGGCACAATTTGCTACAACTTTTGTGGTAAAAGTTTTTCTGTATTCTGCTCCGAATACCGTTTTTTTTCAACACTCTTGTAATTTCCACATTCTTGAAAAAATCTCCATATTGATGCACCTGGGAGCAAAAAAGTCACAGACCATTGTGTTAAGGGCACAATTTACTACAACTTTTGTAGTAAAAGTTTTTCTGTATTCTGCTCCGGATACCGTTTTTTTTCAACACTCTTGTAATTTCCACATTCTTGAAAAAATCTCCATATTGATGCACCTGGGAGCAAAAAAGTCACAGACCATTGTGTTAAGGGCAAAATTTGCTACAACTTTTGTAGTAAAAGTTTTTCTGTGTTCTGCTCCGGATACCGTTTTTTTTCAACACTCTTGTAATTTCCACATTCTTGAAAAAATCTCCACAATGGTGCATCTGGGAGCAAAAAAGTCACAGACCATTGTGTTAAGGGAACAATTTGCTACAACTTTTGTAGTAAAAGTTTTTCTGTATTCTGCTCCGGATACCGTTTTTTTTCAACACTCTTGTAATTTCCACATTCTTGAAAAAATCTCCACAATGGTGCATCTGGGAGCAAAAAAGTCACAGACCATTGTGTTAAGGGAACAATTTGCTACAACTTTTGTAGTAAAAGTTATTCTGTATTCTCCTCCGGATACCGTTTTTTTTCAACACTCTTGTAATTTCCATATTCTTGAAAAAATCTCCACAACGGTGCATCTGGGAGCAAAAAAGTCACAGACCATTGTGTTAAGGGAGCAATTTGCTACAACTTTTGTAGTAAAAGTTATTCTGTATTCTCCTCCGGATACCGTTTTTTTTCAACACTCTTGTAATTTCCACATTCTTGAAAAAATCTCCACAATGGTGCATCTGGGAGCAAAAAAGTTACAGACCATTGTGTTAAGGGCACAATTTGCTACAACTTTTGTAGTAAAAGTTTTTCTGTGTTCTGCTCCGGATACCGTTTTTTTTCAACACTCTTGTAATTTCCACATTCTTGAAAAAATCTCCACAATGGTGCATCTGGGAGCAAAAAAGTTACAGACCATTGTGTTAAGGGCACAATTTGCTACAACTTTTGTAGTAAAAGTTTTTCTGTGTTCTGCTCCGGATACCGTTTTTTTTCAACACTCTTGTAATTTCCACATTCTTGAAAAAATCTCCACAATGGTGCATCTGGGAGCAAAAAAGTCACAGACCATTGTGTTAAGGGAACAATTTGCTACAACTTTTGTAGTAAAAGTTATTCTGTATTCTCCTCCGGATACCGTTTTTTTTTCAACACTCTTGTAATTTCCACATTCTTGAAAAAATCTCCACAATGGTGCATCTGGGAGCAAAAAAGTCACAGACCATTGTGTTAAGGGAACAATTTGCTACAACTTTTGTAGTAAAAGTTATTCTGTATTCTCCTCCGGATACCGTTTTTTTTCAACACTCTTGTAATTTCCATATTCTTGAAAAAATCTCCACAATGGTGCATCTGGGAGCAAAAAAGTCACAGACCATTGTGTTAAGGGAACAATTTGCTACAACTTTTGTAGTAAAAGTTATTCTGTATTCTCCTCCGGATACCGTTTTTTTTCAACACTCTTGTAATTTCCACATTCTTGAAAAAATCTCCACAATGGTGCATCTGGGAGCAAAAATGTTGGAGACCATTGTGTTAAGGGCACAATTTGCTACAACTTTTGTGGTAAAAGTTTTTCTGTATTCTGCTCCGGATACCGTTTTTTTTCAACACTCTTGTAATTTCCACATTCTTGAAAAAATCTCCATATTGATGCACCTGGGAGCAAAAAAGTCACAGACCATTGTGTTAAGGGCACAATTTGCTACAACTTTTGTTGTAAAAGTTTTTCTGTATTCTGCTCCGGATACCGTTTTTTTTCAACACTCTTGTAATTTCCACATTCTTGAAAAAATCTCCACAATGGTGCATCTGGGAGCAAAAATGTTGGAGACCATTGTGTTAAGGGCACAATTTGCTACAACTTTTGTGGTAAAAGTTTTTCTGTATTCTGCTCCGGATACCGTTTTTTTTCAACACTCTTGTAATTTCCACATTCTTGAAAAAATCTCCATATTGATGCACCTGGGAGCAAAAAAGTCACAGACCATTGTGTTAAGGGCACAATTTGCTACAACTTTTGTTGTAAAAGTTTTTCTGTATTCTGCTCCGGATACCGTTTTTTTTCAACACTCTTGTAATTTGCACATTTTTCAAAAATTCTCCATATTGATGCATCTGGGAGCAAAAATGTTGGAGACCATTGTGTTAAGGGCACAATTTGCTACAACTTTTGTGGTAAAAGTTTTTCTGTATTCTGCTCCGAATACCGTTTTTTTTCAACACTCTTGTAATTTCCACATTCTTGAAAAAATCTCCATATTGATGCACCTGGGAGCAAAAAAGTCACAGACCATTGTGTTAAGGGCACAATTTACTACAACTTTTGTAGTAAAAGTTTTTCTGTATTCTGCTCCGGATACCGTTTTTTTTCAACACTCTTGTAATTTCCACATTCTTGAAAAAATCTCCATATTGATGCACCTGGGAGCAAAAAAGTCACAGACCATTGTGTTAAGGGCAAAATTTGCTACAACTTTTGTAGTAAAAGTTTTTCTGTGTTCTGCTCCGGATACCGTTTTTTTTCAACACTCTTGTAATTTCCACATTCTTGAAAAAATCTCCACAATGGTGCATCTGGGAGCAAAAAAGTCACAGACCATTGTGTTAAGGGAACAATTTGCTACAACTTTTGTAGTAAAAGTTTTTCTGTATTCTGCTCCGGATACCGTTTTTTTTCAACACTCTTGTAATTTCCACATTCTTGAAAAAATCTCCACAATGGTGCATCTGGGAGCAAAAAAGTCACAGACCATTGTGTTAAGGGAACAATTTGCTACAACTTTTGTAGTAAAAGTTATTCTGTATTCTCCTCCGGATACCGTTTTTTTTCAACACTCTTGTAATTTCCATATTCTTGAAAAAATCTCCACAACGGTGCATCTGGGAGCAAAAAAGTCACAGACCATTGTGTTAAGGGAGCAATTTGCTACAACTTTTGTAGTAAAAGTTATTCTGTATTCTCCTCCGGATACCGTTTTTTTTCAACACTCTTGTAATTTCCACATTCTTGAAAAAATCTCCACAATGGTGCATCTGGGAGCAAAAAAGTTACAGACCATTGTGTTAAGGGCACAATTTGCTACAACTTTTGTATAAAAGTTTTTCTGTGTTCTGCTCCGGATACCGTTTTTTTTCAACACTCTTGTAATTTCCACATTCTTGAAAAAATCTCCACAATGGTGCATCTGGGAGCAAAAAAGTCACAGACCATTGTGTTAAGGGAGCAATTTGCTACAACTTTTGTAGTAAAAGTTATTCTGTATTCTCCTCCGGATACCGTTTTTTTTCAACACTCTTGTAATTTCCACATTCTTGAAAAAATCTCCACAATGGTGCATCTGGGAGCAAAAAAGTCACAGACCATTGTGTTAAGGGAACAATTTGCTACAACTTTTGTAGTAAAAGTTTTTCTGTATTCTGCTCCGGATACCGTTTTTTTTCAACACTCTTGTAATTTCCACATTCTTGAAAAAATCTCCACAATGGTGCATCTGGGAGCAAAAAAGTCACAGACCATTGTGTTAAGGGAACAATTTGCTACAACTTTTGTAGTAAAAGTTATTCTGTATTCTCCTCCGGATACCGTTTTTTTTCAACACTCTTGTAATTTCCATATTCTTGAAAAAATCTCCACAACGGTGCATCTGGGAGCAAAAAAGTCACAGACCATTGTGTTAAGGGAGCAATTTGCTACAACTTTTGTAGTAAAAGTTATTCTGTATTCTCCTCCGGATACCGTTTTTTTTCAACACTCTTGTAATTTCCACATTCTTGAAAAAATCTCCACAATGGTGCATCTGGGAGCAAAAAAGTTACAGACCATTGTGTTAAGGGCACAATTTGCTACAACTTTTGTAGTAAAAGTTTTTCTGTGTTCTGCTCCGGATACCGTTTTTTTTCAACACTCTTGTAATTTCCACATTCTTGAAAAAATCTCCACAATGGTGCATCTGGGAGCAAAAAAGTTACAGACCATTGTGTTAAGGGCACAATTTGCTACAACTTTTGTAGTAAAAGTTTTTCTGTGTTCTGCTCCGGATACCGTTTTTTTTCAACACTCTTGTAATTTCCACATTCTTGAAAAAATCTCCACAATGGTGCATCTGGGAGCAAAAAAGTCACAGACCATTGTGTTAAGGGAACAATTTGCTACAACTTTTGTAGTAAAAGTTATTCTGTATTCTCCTCCGGATACCGTTTTTTTTTCAACACTCTTGTAATTTCCACATTCTTGAAAAAATCTCCACAATGGTGCATCTGGGAGCAAAAAAGTCACAGACCATTGTGTTAAGGGAACAATTTGCTACAACTTTTGTAGTAAAAGTTATTCTGTATTCTCCTCCGGATACCGTTTTTTTTCAACACTCTTGTAATTTCCATATTCTTGAAAAAATCTCCACAATGGTGCATCTGGGAGCAAAAAAGTCACAGACCATTGTGTTAAGGGAACAATTTGCTACAACTTTTGTAGTAAAAGTTATTCTGTATTCTCCTCCGGATACCGTTTTTTTTCAACACTCTTGTAATTTCCACATTCTTGAAAAAATCTCCACAATGGTGCATCTGGGAGCAAAAAAGTTACAGACCATTGTGTTAAGGGCACAATTTGCTACAACTTTTGTAGTAAAAGTTATTCTGTATTCTCCTCCGGATACCGTTTTTTTTCAACACTCTTGTAATTTCCACATTCTTGAAAAAATCTCCACAATGGTGCATCTGGGAGCAAAAAAGTTACAGACCATTGTGTTAAGGGCACAATTTGCTACAACTTTTGTAGTAAAAGTTTTTCTGTGTTCTGCTCCGGATACCGTTTTTTTTCAACACTCTTGTAATTTCCACATTCTTGAAAAAATCTCCACAATGGTGCATCTGGGAGCAAAAAAGTCACAGACCATTGTGTTAAGGGAACAATTTGCTACAACTTTTGTAGTAAAAGTTATTCTGTATTCTCCTCCGGATACCGTTTTTTTTTCAACACTCTTGTAATTTCCACATTCTTGAAAAAATCTCCACAATGGTGCATCTGGGAGCAAAAAAGTCACAGACCATTGTGTTAAGGGAACAATTTGCTACAACTTTTGTAGTAAAAGTTATTCTGTATTCTCCTCCGGATACCGTTTTTTTTCAACACTCTTGTAATTTCCACATTCTTGAAAAAATCTCCACAATGGTGCATCTGGGAGCAAAAAAGTTACAGACCATTGTGTTAAGGGCACAATTTGCTACAACTTTTGTATAAAAGTTTTTCTGTGTTCTGCTCCGGATACCGTTTTTTTTCAACACTCTTGTAATTTCCACATTCTTGAAAAAATCTCCACAATGGTGCATCTGGGAGCAAAAAAGTTACAGACCATTGTGTTAAGGGCACAATTTGCTACAACTTTTGTAGTAAAAGTTTTTCTGTATTCTGCTCCGGATACCGTTTTTTTTCAACACTCTTGTAATTTGCACATTTTTCAAAAATTCTCCACATTGATGCATCTGGGAGCAAAAATGTTGGAGACCATTGTGTTAAGGGCACAATTTGCTACAACTTTTGTGGTAAAAGTTATTCTGTATTCTGCTCCGGATACCGTTTTTTTTCAACACTCTTGTAATTTGCACATTTTTCAAAAATTCTCCACATTGATGCATCTGGGAGCAAAAATGTTGGAGACCATTGTGTTAAGGGCACAATTTGCTACAACTTTTGTGGTAAAAGTTTTTCTGTATTCTGCTCCGGATACCGTTTTTTTTCAACACTCTTGTAATTTCCACATTCTTGAAAAAATCTCCATATTGATGCACCTGGGAGCAAAAAAGTCACAGACCATTGTGTTAAGGGCACAATTTGCTACAACTTTTGTTGTAAAAGTTTTTCTGTATTCTGCTCCGGATACCGTTTTTTTTCAACACTCTTGTAATTTCCATATTCTTGAAAAAATCTCCACAACGGTGCATCTGGGAGCAAAAAAGTCACAGACCATTGTGTTAAGGGAGCAATTTGCTACAACTTTTGTAGTAAAAGTTATTCTGTATTCTCCTCCGGATACCGTTTTTTTTCAACACTCTTGTAATTTCCACATTCTTGAAAAAATCTCCATATTGATGCACCTGGGAGCAAAAAAGTCACAGACCATTGTGTTAAGGGCACAATTTGCTACAACTTTTGTTGTAAAAGTTTTTCTGTATTCTGCTCCGGATACCGTTTTTTTTCAACACTCTTGTAATTTGCACATTTTTCAAAAATTCTCCACATTGATGCATCTGGGAGCAAAAATGTTGGAGACCATTGTGTTAAGGGCACAATTTGCTACAACTTTTGTGGTAAAAGTTTTTCTGTATTCTGCTCCGAATACCGTTTTTTTTCAACACTCTTGTAATTTCCACATTCTTGAAAAAATCTCCATATTGATGCACCTGGGAGCAAAAAAGTCACAGACCATTGTGTTAAGGGCACAATTTACTACAACTTTTGTAGTAAAAGTTTTTCTGTATTCTGCTCCGAATACCGTTTTTTTTCAACACTCTTGTAATTTCCACATTCTTGAAAAAATCTCCATATTGATGCACCTGGGAGCAAAAAAGTCACAGACCATTGTGTTAAGGGCAAAATTTGCTACAACTTTTGTAGTAAAAGTTTTTCTGTGTTCTGCTCCGGATACCG
This sequence comes from Onthophagus taurus, assembly GCF_036711975.1. Lineage (NCBI taxonomy): Eukaryota > Metazoa > Arthropoda > Insecta > Coleoptera > Scarabaeidae > Onthophagus > Onthophagus taurus. The sequence continues at coordinate 46,949 of NW_027248944.1, forward strand.
TTTTTTTTCAACACTCTTGTAATTTCCACATTCTTGAAAAAATCTCCACAATGGTGCATCTGGGAGCAAAAAAGTCACAGACCATTGTGTTAAGGGAGCAATTTGCTACAACTTTTGTAGTAAAAGTTATTCTGTATTCTCCTCCGGATACCGTTTTTTTTCAACACTCTTGTAATTTCCACATTCTTGAAAAAATCTCCACAATGGTGCATCTGGGAGCAAAAAAGTCACAGACCATTGTGTTAAGGGAACAATTTGCTACAACTTTTGTAGTAAAAGTTATTCTGTATTCTCCTCCGGATACCGTTTTTTTTCAACACTCTTGTAATTTCCATATTCTTGAAAAAATCTCCACAACGGTGCATCTGGGAGCAAAAAAGTCACAGACCATTGTGTTAAGGGAGCAATTTGCTACAACTTTTGTAGTAAAAGTTATTCTGTATTCTCCTCCGGATACCGTTTTTTTTCAACACTCTTGTAATTTCCACATTCTTGAAAAAATCTCCATATTGATGCACCTGGGAGCAAAAAAGTCACAGACCATTGTGTTAAGGGCACAATTTGCTACAACTTTTGTTGTAAAAGTTTTTCTGTATTCTGCTCCGGATACCGTTTTTTTTCAACACTCTTGTAATTTGCACATTTTTCAAAAATTCTCCACATTGATGCATCTGGGAGCAAAAATGTTGGAGACCATTGTGTTAAGGGCACAATTTGCTACAACTTTTGTGGTAAAAGTTTTTCTGTATTCTGCTCCGAATACCGTTTTTTTTCAACACTCTTGTAATTTCCACATTCTTGAAAAAATCTCCATATTGATGCACCTGGGAGCAAAAAAGTCACAGACCATTGTGTTAAGGGCACAATTTACTACAACTTTTGTAGTAAAAGTTTTTCTGTATTCTGCTCCGAATACCGTTTTTTTTCAACACTCTTGTAATTTCCACATTCTTGAAAAAATCTCCATATTGATGCACCTGGGAGCAAAAAAGTCACAGACCATTGTGTTAAGGGCAAAATTTGCTACAACTTTTGTAGTAAAAGTTTTTCTGTGTTCTGCTCCGGATACCGTTTTTTTTCAACACTCTTGTAATTTCCACATTCTTGAAAAAATCTCCACAATGGTGCATCTGGGAGCAAAAAAGTCACAGACCATTGTGTTAAGGGAGCAATTTGCTACAACTTTTGTAGTAAAAGTTATTCTGTATTCTCCTCCGGATACCGTTTTTTTTCAACACTCTTGTAATTTCCACATTCTTGAAAAAATCTCCACAATGGTGCATCTGGGAGCAAAAAAGTCACAGACCATTGTGTTAAGGGAACAATTTGCTACAACTTTTGTAGTAAAAGTTATTCTGTATTCTCCTCCGGATACCGTTTTTTTTCAACACTCTTGTAATTTCCATATTCTTGAAAAAATCTCCACAACGGTGCATCTGGGAGCAAAAAAGTCACAGACCATTGTGTTAAGGGAGCAATTTGCTACAACTTTTGTAGTAAAAGTTATTCTGTATTCTCCTCCGGATACCGTTTTTTTTCAACACTCTTGTAATTTCCACATTCTTGAAAAAATCTCCACAATGGTGCATCTGGGAGCAAAAAAGTTACAGACCATTGTGTTAAGGGCACAATTTGCTACAACTTTTGTATAAAAGTTTTTCTGTGTTCTGCTCCGGATACCGTTTTTTTTCAACACTCTTGTAATTTCCACATTCTTGAAAAAATCTCCACAATGGTGCATCTGGGAGCAAAAAAGTCACAGACCATTGTGTTAAGGGAGCAATTTGCTACAACTTTTGTAGTAAAAGTTATTCTGTATTCTCCTCCGGATACCGTTTTTTTTCAACACTCTTGTAATTTCCACATTCTTGAAAAAATCTCCACAATGGTGCATCTGGGAGCAAAAAAGTCACAGACCATTGTGTTAAGGGAACAATTTGCTACAACTTTTGTAGTAAAAGTTTTTCTGTATTCTGCTCCGGATACCGTTTTTTTTCAACACTCTTGTAATTTCCACATTCTTGAAAAAATCTCCACAATGGTGCATCTGGGAGCAAAAAAGTCACAGACCATTGTGTTAAGGGAACAATTTGCTACAACTTTTGTAGTAAAAGTTATTCTGTATTCTCCTCCGGATACCGTTTTTTTTCAACACTCTTGTAATTTCCATATTCTTGAAAAAATCTCCACAACGGTGCATCTGGGAGCAAAAAAGTCACAGACCATTGTGTTAAGGGAGCAATTTGCTACAACTTTTGTAGTAAAAGTTATTCTGTATTCTCCTCCGGATACCGTTTTTTTTCAACACTCTTGTAATTTCCACATTCTTGAAAAAATCTCCACAATGGTGCATCTGGGAGCAAAAAAGTTACAGACCATTGTGTTAAGGGCACAATTTGCTACAACTTTTGTAGTAAAAGTTTTTCTGTGTTCTGCTCCGGATACCGTTTTTTTTCAACACTCTTGTAATTTCCACATTCTTGAAAAAATCTCCACAATGGTGCATCTGGGAGCAAAAAAGTTACAGACCATTGTGTTAAGGGCACAATTTGCTACAACTTTTGTAGTAAAAGTTTTTCTGTGTTCTGCTCCGGATACCGTTTTTTTTCAACACTCTTGTAATTTCCACATTCTTGAAAAAATCTCCACAATGGTGCATCTGGGAGCAAAAAAGTCACAGACCATTGTGTTAAGGGAACAATTTGCTACAACTTTTGTAGTAAAAGTTATTCTGTATTCTCCTCCGGATACCGTTTTTTTTTCAACACTCTTGTAATTTCCACATTCTTGAAAAAATCTCCACAATGGTGCATCTGGGAGCAAAAAAGTCACAGACCATTGTGTTAAGGGAACAATTTGCTACAACTTTTGTAGTAAAAGTTATTCTGTATTCTCCTCCGGATACCGTTTTTTTTCAACACTCTTGTAATTTCCATATTCTTGAAAAAATCTCCACAATGGTGCATCTGGGAGCAAAAAAGTCACAGACCATTGTGTTAAGGGAACAATTTGCTACAACTTTTGTAGTAAAAGTTATTCTGTATTCTCCTCCGGATACCGTTTTTTTTCAACACTCTTGTAATTTCCACATTCTTGAAAAAATCTCCACAATGGTGCATCTGGGAGCAAAAAAGTTACAGACCATTGTGTTAAGGGCACAATTTGCTACAACTTTTGTAGTAAAAGTTTTTCTGTGTTCTGCTCCGGATACCGTTTTTTTTCAACACTCTTGTAATTTCCACATTCTTGAAAAAATCTCCACAATGGTGCATCTGGGAGCAAAAAAGTCACAGACCATTGTGTTAAGGGAACAATTTGCTACAACTTTTGTAGTAAAAGTTATTCTGTATTCTCCTCCGGATACCGTTTTTTTTTCAACACTCTTGTAATTTCCACATTCTTGAAAAAATCTCCACAATGGTGCATCTGGGAGCAAAAAAGTCACAGACCATTGTGTTAAGGGAACAATTTGCTACAACTTTTGTAGTAAAAGTTATTCTGTATTCTCCTCCGGATACCGTTTTTTTTCAACACTCTTGTAATTTCCACATTCTTGAAAAAATCTCCACAATGGTGCATCTGGGAGCAAAAAAGTTACAGACCATTGTGTTAAGGGCACAATTTGCTACAACTTTTGTATAAAAGTTTTTCTGTGTTCTGCTCCGGATACCGTTTTTTTTCAACACTCTTGTAATTTCCACATTCTTGAAAAAATCTCCACAATGGTGCATCTGGGAGCAAAAAAGTTACAGACCATTGTGTTAAGGGCACAATTTGCTACAACTTTTGTAGTAAAAGTTTTTCTGTATTCTGCTCCGGATACCGTTTTTTTTCAACACTCTTGTAATTTGCACATTTTTCAAAAATTCTCCACATTGATGCATCTGGGAGCAAAAATGTTGGAGACCATTGTGTTAAGGGCACAATTTGCTACAACTTTTGTGGTAAAAGTTATTCTGTATTCTGCTCCGGATACCGTTTTTTTTCAACACTCTTGTAATTTGCACATTTTTCAAAAATTCTCCACATTGATGCATCTGGGAGCAAAAATGTTGGAGACCATTGTGTTAAGGGCACAATTTGCTACAACTTTTGTGGTAAAAGTTTTTCTGTATTCTGCTCCGGATACCGTTTTTTTTCAACACTCTTGTAATTTCCACATTCTTGAAAAAATCTCCATATTGATGCACCTGGGAGCAAAAAAGTCACAGACCATTGTGTTAAGGGCACAATTTGCTACAACTTTTGTTGTAAAAGTTTTTCTGTATTCTGCTCCGGATACCGTTTTTTTTCAACACTCTTGTAATTTGCACATTTTTCAAAAATTCTCCACATTGATGCATCTGGGAGCAAAAATGTTGGAGACCATTGTGTTAAGGGCACAATTTGCTACAACTTTTGTGGTAAAAGTTTTTCTGTATTCTGCTCCGAATACCGTTTTTTTTCAACACTCTTGTAATTTCCACATTCTTGAAAAAATCTCCATATTGATGCACCTGGGAGCAAAAAAGTCACAGACCATTGTGTTAAGGGCACAATTTACTACAACTTTTGTAGTAAAAGTTTTTCTGTATTCTGCTCCGAATACCGTTTTTTTTCAACACTCTTGTAATTTCCACATTCTTGAAAAAATCTCCATATTGATGCACCTGGGAGCAAAAAAGTCACAGACCATTGTGTTAAGGGCAAAATTTGCTACAACTTTTGTAGTAAAAGTTTTTCTGTGTTCTGCTCCGGATACCGTTTTTTTTCAACACTCTTGTAATTTCCACATTCTTGAAAAAATCTCCACAATGGTGCATCTGGGAGCAAAAAAGTCACAGACCATTGTGTTAAGGGAACAATTTGCTACAACTTTTGTAGTAAAAGTTTTTCTGTATTCTGCTCCGGATACCGTTTTTTTTCAACACTCTTGTAATTTGCACATTTTTCAAAAATTCTCCACATTGATGCATCTGGGAGCAAAAATGTTGGAGACCATTGTGTTAAGGGCACAATTTGCTACAACTTTTGTGGTAAAAGTTATTCTGTATTCTGCTCCGGATACCGTTTTTTTTCAACACTCTTGTAATTTGCACATTTTTCAAAAATTCTCCACATTGATGCATCTGGGAGCAAAAATGTTGGAGACCATTGTGTTAAGGGCACAATTTGCTACAACTTTTGTGGTAAAAGTTTTTCTGTATTCTGCTCCGGATACCGTTTTTTTTCAACACTCTTGTAATTTCCACATTCTTGAAAAAATCTCCATATTGATGCACCTGGGAGCAAAAAAGTCACAGACCATTGTGTTAAGGGCACAATTTGCTACAACTTTTGTTGTAAAAGTTTTTCTGTATTCTGCTCCGGATACCGTTTTTTTTCAACACTCTTGTAATTTGCACATTTTTCAAAAATTCTCCACATTGATGCATCTGGGAGCAAAAATGTTGGAGACCATTGTGTTAAGGGCACAATTTGCTACAACTTTTGTGGTAAAAGTTTTTCTGTATTCTGCTCCGAATACCGTTTTTTTTCAACACTCTTGTAATTTCCACATTCTTGAAAAAATCTCCATATTGATGCACCTGGGAGCAAAAAAGTCACAGACCATTGTGTTAAGGGCACAATTTACTACAACTTTTGTAGTAAAAGTTTTTCTGTATTCTGCTCCGAATACCGTTTTTTTTCAACACTCTTGTAATTTCCACATTCTTGAAAAAATCTCCATATTGATGCACCTGGGAGCAAAAAAGTCACAGACCATTGTGTTAAGGGCAAAATTTGCTACAACTTTTGTAGTAAAAGTTTTTCTGTGTTCTGCTCCGGATACCGTTTTTTTTCAACACTCTTGTAATTTCCACATTCTTGAAAAAATCTCCACAATGGTGCATCTGGGAGCAAAAAAGTCACAGACCATTGTGTTAAGGGAACAATTTGCTACAACTTTTGTAGTAAAAGTTTTTCTGTATTCTGCTCCGGATACCGTTTTTTTTCAACACTCTTGTAATTTCCACATTCTTGAAAAAATCTCCACAATGGTGCATCTGGGAGCAAAAAAGTCACAGACCATTGTGTTAAGGGAACAATTTGCTACAACTTTTGTAGTAAAAGTTATTCTGTATTCTCCTCCGGATACCGTTTTTTTTCAACACTCTTGTAATTTCCATATTCTTGAAAAAATCTCCACAACGGTGCATCTGGGAGCAAAAAAGTCACAGACCATTGTGTTAAGGGAGCAATTTGCTACAACTTTTGTAGTAAAAGTTATTCTGTATTCTCCTCCGGATACCGTTTTTTTTCAACACTCTTGTAATTTCCACATTCTTGAAAAAATCTCCACAATGGTGCATCTGGGAGCAAAAAAGTTACAGACCATTGTGTTAAGGGCACAATTTGCTACAACTTTTGTATAAAAGTTTTTCTGTGTTCTGCTCCGGATACCGTTTTTTTTCAACACTCTTGTAATTTCCACATTCTTGAAAAAATCTCCACAATGGTGCATCTGGGAGCAAAAATATCACAGACCATTGTGTTAAGGGAACAATTTGCTACAACTTTTGTAGTAAAAGTTATTCTGTATTCTCCTCCGGATACCGTTTTTTTTCAACACTCTTGTAATTTCCATATTCTTGAAAAAATCTCCACAATGGTGCATCTGGGAGCAAAAACGTCACAGACCATTGTGTTAAGGGAACAATTTGCTACAACTTTTGTAGTAAAAGTTATTCTGTATTCTGCTCCGGATACCGTTTTTTTTCAACACTCTTGTAATTTCCACATTCTTGAAAAAATCTCCATATTGATGCACCTGGGAGCAAAAAAGTCACAGACCATTGTGTTAAGGGCACAATTTGCTACAACTTTTGTTGTAAAAGTTTTTCTGTATTCTGCTCCGGATACCGTTTTTTTTCAACACTCTTGTAATTTGCACATTTTTCAAAAATTCTCCACATTGATGCATCTGGGAGCAAAAATGTTGGAGACCATTGTGTTAAGGGCACAATTTGCTACAACTTTTGTGGTAAAAGTTTTTCTGTATTCTGCTCCGGATACCGTTTTTTTTCAACACTCTTGTAATTTCCACATTCTTGAAAAAATCTCCACAATGGTGCATCTGGGAGCAAAAAAGTCACAGACCATTGTGTTAAGGGAACAATTTGCTACAACTTTTGTAGTAAAAGTTATTCTGTATTCTCCTCCGGATACCGTTTTTTTTCAACACTCTTGTAATTTCCATATTCTTGAAAAAATCTCCACAACGGTGCATCTGGGAGCAAAAAAGTCACAGACCATTGTGTTAAGGGAGCAATTTGCTACAACTTTTGTAGTAAAAGTTATTCTGTATTCTCCTCCGGATACCGTTTTTTTTCAACACTCTTGTAATTTCCACATTCTTGAAAAAATCTCCACAATGGTGCATCTGGGAGCAAAAAAGTTACAGACCATTGTGTTAAGGGCACAATTTGCTACAACTTTTGTAGTAAAAGTTTTTCTGTGTTCTGCTCCGGATACCGTTTTTTTTCAACACTCTTGTAATTTCCACATTCTTGAAAAAATCTCCACAATGGTGCATCTGGGAGCAAAAAAGTCACAGACCATTGTGTTAAGGGAACAATTTGCTACAACTTTTGTAGTAAAAGTTATTCTGTATTCTGCTCCGGATACCGTTTTTTTTCAACACTCTTGTAATTTCCACATTCTTGAAAAAATCTCCATATTGATGCACCTGGGAGCAAAAAAGTCACAGACCATTGTGTTAAGGGCACAATTTGCTACAACTTTTGTTGTAAAAGTTTTTCTGTATTCTGCTCCGGATACCGTTTTTTTTCAACACTCTTGTAATTTGCACATTTTTCAAAAATTCTCCACATTGATGCATCTGGGAGCAAAAATGTTGGAGACCATTGTGTTAAGGGCACAATTTGCTACAACTTTTGTGGTAAAAGTTTTTCTGTATTCTGCTCCGGATACCGTTTTTTTTCAACACTCTTGTAATTTCCACATTCTTGAAAAAATCTCCACAATGGTGCATCTGGGAGCAAAAAAGTCACAGACCATTGTGTTAAGGGAACAATTTGCTACAACTTTTGTAGTAAAAGTTATTCTGTATTCTCCTCCGGATACCGTTTTTTTTCAACACTCTTGTAATTTCCATATTCTTGAAAAAATCTCCACAACGGTGCATCTGGGAGCAAAAAAGTCACAGACCATTGTGTTAAGGGAGCAATTTGCTACAACTTTTGTAGTAAAAGTTATTCTGTATTCTCCTCCGGATACCGTTTTTTTTCAACACTCTTGTAATTTCCACATTCTTGAAAAAATCTCCACAATGGTGCATCTGGGAGCAAAAAAGTTACAGACCATTGTGTTAAGGGCACAATTTGCTACAACTTTTGTAGTAAAAGTTTTTCTGTGTTCTGCTCCGGATACCGTTTTTTTTCAACACTCTTGTAATTTCCACATTCTTGAAAAAATCTCCACAATGGTGCATCTGGGAGCAAAAAAGTCACAGACCATTGTGTTAAGGGAACAATTTGCTACAACTTTTGTAGTAAAAGTTATTCTGTATTCTGCTCCGGATACCGTTTTTTTTCAACACTCTTGTAATTTCCACATTCTTGAAAAAATCTCCACAATGGTGCATCTGGGAGCAAAAAAGTTACAGACCATTGTGTTAAGGGCACAATTTGCTACAACTTTTGTAGTAAAAGTTTTTCTGTGTTCTGCTCCGGATACCGTTTTTTTTCAACACTCTTGTAATTTCCACATTCTTGAAAAAATCTCCACAATGGTGCATCTGGGAGCAAAAAAGTTACAGACCATTGTGTTAAGGGCACAATTTGCTACAACTTTTGTAGTAAAAGTTTTTCTGTGTTCTGCTCCGGATACCGTTTTTTTTCAACACTCTTGTAATTTCCACATTCTTGAAAAAATCTCCACAATGGTGCATCTGGGAGCAAAAAAGTTACAGACCATTGTGTTAAAGGCACAATTTGCTACAACTTTTGTAGTAAAAGTTTTTCTGTGTTCTGCTCCGGATACCGTTTTTTTTCAACACTCTTGTAATTTCCACATTCTTGAAAAAATCTCCACAATGGTGCATCTGGGAGCAAAAAAGTTACAGACCATTGTGTTAAGGGCACAATTTGCTACAACTTTTGTAGTAAAAGTTTTTCTGTGTTCTGCTCCGGATACCGTTTTTTTTCAACACTCTTGTAATTTCCACATTCTTGAAAAAATCTCCACAATGGTGCATCTGGGAGCAAAAAAGTCACAGACCATTGTGTTAAGGGAACAATTTGCTACAACTTTTGTAGTAAAAGTTATTCTGTATTCTGCTCCGGATACCGTTTTTTTTCAACACTCTTGTAATTTCCACATTCTTGAAAAAATCTCCATATTGATGCACCTGGGAGCAAAAAAGTCACAGACCATTGTGTTAAGGGCACAATTTGCTACAACTTTTGTTGTAAAAGTTTTTCTGTATTCTGCTCCGGATACCGTTTTTTTTCAACACTCTTGTAATTTCCACATTCTTGAAAAAATCTCCACAATGGTGCATCTGGGAGCAAAAAAGTCACAGACCATTGTGTTAAGGGAACAATTTGCTACAACTTTTGTAGTAAAAGTTATTCTGTATTCTCCTCCGGATACCGTTTTTTTTCAACACTCTTGTAATTTCCATATTCTTGAAAAAATCTCCACAACGGTGCATCTGGGAGCAAAAAAGTCACAGACCATTGTGTTAAGGGAGCAATTTGCTACAACTTTTGTAGTAAAAGTTATTCTGTATTCTCCTCCGGATACCGTTTTTTTTCAACACTCTTGTAATTTCCACATTCTTGAAAAAATCTCCACAATGGTGCATCTGGGAGCAAAAAAGTTACAGACCATTGTGTTAAGGGCACAATTTGCTACAACTTTTGTATAAAAGTTTTTCTGTGTTCTGCTCCGGATACCGTTTTTTTTCAACACTCTTGTAATTTCCACATTCTTGAAAAAATCTCCACAATGGTGCATCTGGGAGCAAAAAAGTCACAGACCATTGTGTTAAGGGAACAATTTGCTACAACTTTTGTAGTAAAAGTTTTTCTGTGTTCTGCTCCGGATACCGTTTTTTTTCAACACTCTTGTAATTTCCACATTCTTGAAAAAATCTCCACAATGGTGCATCTGGGAGCAAAAAAGTTACAGACCATTGTGTTAAGGGCACAATTTGCTACAACTTTTGTAGTAAAAGTTTTTCTGTGTTCTGCTCCGGATACCGTTTTTTTTCAACACTCTTGTAATTTCCACATTCTTGAAAAAATCTCCACAATGGTGCATCTGGGAGCAAAAATATCACAGACCATTGTGTTAAGGGAACAATTTGCTACAACTTTTGTAGTAAAAGTTATTCTGTATTCTCCTCCGGATACCGTTTTTTTTCAACACTCTTGTAATTTCCATATTCTTGAAAAAATCTCCACAATGGTGCATCTGGGAGCAAAAACGTCACAGACCATTGTGTTAAGGGAACAATTTGCTACAACTTTTGTAGTAAAAGTTATTCTGTATTCTGCTCCGGATACCGTTTTTTTTCAACACTCTTGTAATTTCCACATTCTTGAAAAAATCTCCATATTGATGCACCTGGGAGCAAAAAAGTCACAGACCATTGTGTTAAGGGCACAATTTGCTACAACTTTTGTTGTAAAAGTTTTTCTGTATTCTGCTCCGGATACCGTTTTTTTTCAACACTCTTGTAATTTGCACATTTTTCAAAAATTCTCCACATTGATGCATCTGGGAGCAAAAATGTTGGAGACCATTGTGTTAAGGGCACAATTTGCTACAACTTTTGTGGTAAAAGTTTTTCTGTATTCTGCTCCGGATACCGTTTTTTTTCAACACTCTTGTAATTTCCACATTCTTGAAAAAATCTCCACAATGGTGCATCTGGGAGCAAAAAAGTCACAGACCATTGTGTTAAGGGAACAATTTGCTACAACTTTTGTAGTAAAAGTTATTCTGTATTCTCCTCCGGATACCGTTTTTTTTCAACACTCTTGTAATTTCCATATTCTTGAAAAAATCTCCACAACGGTGCATCTGGGAGCAAAAAAGTCACAGACCATTGTGTTAAGGGAGCAATTTGCTACAACTTTTGTAGTAAAAGTTATTCTGTATTCTCCTCCGGATACCGTTTTTTTTCAACACTCTTGTAATTTCCACATTCTTGAAAAAATCTCCACAATGGTGCATCTGGGAGCAAAAAAGTTACAGACCATTGTGTTAAGGGCACAATTTGCTACAACTTTTGTAGTAAAAGTTTTTCTGTGTTCTGCTCCGGATACCGTTTTTTTTCAACACTCTTGTAATTTCCACATTCTTGAAAAAATCTCCACAATGGTGCATCTGGGAGCAAAAAAGTCACAGACCATTGTGTTAAGGGAACAATTTGCTACAACTTTTGTAGTAAAAGTTATTCTGTATTCTCCTCCGGATACCGTTTTTTTTTCAACACTCTTGTAATTTCCACATTCTTGAAAAAATCTCCACAATGGTGCATCTGGGAGCAAAAAAGTCACAGACCATTGTGTTAAGGGAACAATTTGCTACAACTTTTGTAGTAAAAGTTATTCTGTATTCTCCTCCGGATACCGTTTTTTTTCAACACTCTTGTAATTTCCATATTCTTGAAAAAATCTCCACAATGGTGCATCTGGGAGCAAAAAAGTCACAGACCATTGTGTTAAGGGAACAATTTGCTACAACTTTTGTAGTAAAAGTTATTCTGTATTCTCCTCCGGATACCGTTTTTTTTCAACACTCTTGTAATTTCCACATTCTTGAAAAAATCTCCACAATGGTGCATCTGGGAGCAAAAAAGTTACAGACCATTGTGTTAAGGGCACAATTTGCTACAACTTTTGTAGTAAAAGTTTTTCTGTATTCTGCTCCGGATACCGTTTTTTTTCAACACTCTTGTAATTTGCACATTTTTCAAAAATTCTCCACATTGATGCATCTGGGAGCAAAAATGTTGGAGACCATTGTGTGAAGGGCACAATTTGCAACAACTTTTGTAGTAAAAGTTTTTCTGTATTCTGCTCCGGATACCGTTTTTTTTCAACACTCTTGTAATTTACACATTTTTCAAAAATTCTCCACATTGATGCATCTGGGAGCAAAAATGTTGGAGACCATTGTGTTAAGGGCACAATTTGCTACAACTTTTGTGGTAAAAGTTATTCTGTATTCTGCTCCGGATACCGTTTTTTTTCAACACTCTTGTAATTTGCACATTTTTCAAAAATTCTCCACATTGATGCATCTGGGAGCAAAAATGTTGGAGACCATTGTGTTAAGGGCACAATTTGCTACAACTTTTGTGGTAAAAGTTTTTCTGTATTCTGCTCCGGATACCGTTTTTTTTCAACACTCTTGTAATTTGCACATTTTTCAAAAATTCTCCACATTGATGCATCTGGGAGCAAAAATGTTGGAGACCATTGTGTTAAGGGCACAATTTGCTACAACTTTTGTGGTAAAAGTTATTCTGTATTCTGCTCCGAATACCGTTTTTTTTCAACACTCTTGTAATTTGCACATTTTTCAAAAATTCTCCACATTGATGCATCTGGGAGCAAAAATGTTGGAGACCATTGTGTTAAGGGCACAATTTGCTACAACTTTTGTGGTAAAAGTTTTTCTGTATTCTGCTCCGGATACCGTTTTTTTTCAACACTCTTGTAATTTCCACATTCTTGAAAAAATCTCCACAATGGTGCATCTGGGAGCAAAAAAGTCACAGACCATTGTGTTAAGGGAACAATTTGCTACAACTTTTGTAGTAAAAGTTATTCTGTATTCTCCTCCGGATACCGTTTTTTTTCAACACTCTTGTAATTTCCACATTCTTGAAAAAATCTCCACATTGATGCATCTGGGAGCAAAAATGTTGGAGACCATTGTGTTAAGGGCACAATTTGCTACAACTTTTGTGGTAAAAGTTTTTCTGTATTCTGCTCCGGATACCGTTTTTTTTCAACACTCTTGTAATTTCCACATTCTTGAAAAAATCTCCACAATGGTGCATCTGGGAGCAAAAAAGTCACAGACCATTGTGTTAAGGGAACAATTTGCTACAACTTTTGTAGTAAAAGTTTTTCTGTATTCTGCTCCGGATACCGTTTTTTTTCAACACTCTTGTAATTTCCACATTCTTGAAAAAATCTCCACAATGGTGCATCTGGGAGCAAAAAAGTCACAGACCATTGTGTTAAGGGAACAATTTGCTACAACTTTTGTAGTAAAAGTTATTCTGTATTCTCCTCCGGATACCGTTTTTTTTCAACACTCTTGTAATTTCCACATTCTTGAAAAAATCTCCACAATGGTGCATCTGGGAGCAAAAAAGTCACAGACCATTGTGTTAAGGGAACAATTTGCTACAACTTTTGTAGTAAAAGTTATTCTGTATTCTCCTCCGGATACCGTTTTTTTTCAACACTCTTGTAATTTCCATATTCTTGAAAAAATCTCCACAATGGTGCATCTGGGAGCAAAAAAGTCACAGACCATTGTGTTAAGGGAACAATTTGCTACAACTTTTGTAGTAAAAGTTATTCTGTATTCTCCTCCGGATACCGTTTTTTTTCAACACTCTTGTAATTTCCACATTCTTGAAAAAATCTCCACAATGGTGCATCTGGGAGCAAAAAAGTTACAGACCATTGTGTTAAGGGCACAATTTGCTACAACTTTTGTGGTAAAAGTTTTTCTGTATTCTGCTCCGGATACCGTTTTTTTTCAACACTCTTGTAATTTCCACATTCTTGAAAAAATCTCCACAATGGTGCATCTGGGAGCAAAAAAGTCACAGACCATTGTGTTAAGGGAACAATTTGCTACAACTTTTGTAGTAAAAGTTATTCTGTATTCTCCTCCGGATACCGTTTTTTTTCAACACTCTTGTAATTTCCACATTCTTGAAAAAATCTCCACAATGGTGCATCTGGGAGCAAAAAAGTTACAGACCATTGTGTTAAGGGCACAATTTGCTACAACTTTTGTATAAAAGTTTTTCTGTGTTCTGCTCCGGATACCGTTTTTTTTCAACACTCTTGTAATTTCCACATTCTTGAAAAAATCTCCACAATGGTGCATCTGGGAGCAAAAAAGTCACAGACCATTGTGTTAAGGGAACAATTTGCTACAACTTTTGTAGTAAAAGTTATTCTGTATTCTCCTCCGGATACCGTTTTTTTTTCAACACTCTTGTAATTTCCACATTCTTGAAAAAATCTCCACAATGGTGCATCTGGGAGCAAAAAAGTCACAGACCATTGTGTTAAGGGAACAATTTGCTACAACTTTTGTAGTAAAAGTTATTCTGTATTCTCCTCCGGATACCGTTTTTTTTCAACACTCTTGTAATTTCCATATTCTTGAAAAAATCTCCACAATGGTGCATCTGGGAGCAAAAAAGTCACAGACCATTGTGTTAAGGGAACAATTTGCTACAACTTTTGTAGTAAAAGTTATTCTGTATTCTCCTCCGGATACCGTTTTTTTTCAACACTCTTGTAATTTCCACATTCTTGAAAAAATCTCCACAATGGTGCATCTGGGAGCAAAAAAGTCACAGACCATTGTGTTAAGGGAACAATTTGCTACAACTTTTGTAGTAAAAGTTATTCTGTATTCTCCTCCGGATACCGTTTTTTTTCAACACTCTTGTAATTTCCACATTCTTGAAAAAATCTCCACAATGGTGCATCTGGGAGCAAAAATGTTGGAGACCATTGTGTTAAGGGCACAATTTGCTACAACTTTTGTGGTAAAAGTTATTCTGTATTCTGCTCCGGATACCGTTTTTTTTCAACACTCTTGTAATTTGCACATTTTTCAAAAATTCTCCACATTGATGCATCTGGGAGCAAAAATGTTGGAGACCATTGTGTTAAGGGCACAATTTGCTACAACTTTTGTGGTAAAAGTTTTTCTGTATTCTGCTCCGGATACCGTTTTTTTTCAACACTCTTGTAATTTGCACATTTTTCAAAAATTCTCCACATTGATGCATCTGGGAGCAAAAATGTTGGAGACCATTGTGTTAAGGGCACAATTTGCTACAACTTTTGTGGTAAAAGTTATTCTGTATTCTGCTCCGAATACCGTTTTTTTTCAACACTCTTGTAATTTGCACATTTTTCAAAAATTCTCCACATTGATGCATCTGGGAGCAAAAATGTTGGAGACCATTGTGTTAAGGGCACAATTTGCTACAACTTTTGTGGTAAAAGTTTTTCTGTATTCTGCTCCGGATACCGTTTTTTTTCAACACTCTTGTAATTTCCACATTCTTGAAAAAATCTCCACAATGGTGCATCTGGGAGCAAAAAAGTCACAGACCATTGTGTTAAGGGAACAATTTGCTACAACTTTTGTAGTAAAAGTTATTCTGTATTCTCCTCCGGATACCGTTTTTTTTCAACACTCTTGTAATTTCCACATTCTTGAAAAAATCTCCACATTGATGCATCTGGGAGCAAAAATGTTGGAGACCATTGTGTTAAGGGCACAATTTGCTACAACTTTTGTGGTAAAAGTTTTTCTGTATTCTGCTCCGGATACCGTTTTTTTTCAACACTCTTGTAATTTCCACATTCTTGAAAAAATCTCCACAATGGTGCATCTGGGAGCAAAAAAGTTACAGACCATTGTGTTAAGGGCACAATTTGCTACAACTTTTGTGGTAAAAGTTTTTCTGTATTCTGCTCCGGATACCGTTTTTTTTCAACACTCTTGTAATTTCCACATTCTTGAAAAAATCTCCACAATGGTGCATCTGGGAGCAAAAAAGTCACAGACCATTGTGTTAAGGGAACAATTTGCTACAACTTTTGTAGTAAAAGTTATTCTGTATTCTCCTCCGGATACCGTTTTTTTTCAACACTCTTGTAATTTCCACATTCTTGAAAAAATCTCCACAATGGTGCATCTGGGAGCAAAAAAGTTACAGACCATTGTGTTAAGGGCACAATTTGCTACAACTTTTGTATAAAAGTTTTTCTGTGTTCTGCTCCGGATACCGTTTTTTTTCAACACTCTTGTAATTTCCACATTCTTGAAAAAATCTCCACAATGGTGCATCTGGGAGCAAAAAAGTCACAGACCATTGTGTTAAGGGAACAATTTGCTACAACTTTTGTAGTAAAAGTTATTCTGTATTCTCCTCCGGATACCGTTTTTTTTTCAACACTCTTGTAATTTCCACATTCTTGAAAAAATCTCCACAATGGTGCATCTGGGAGCAAAAAAGTCACAGACCATTGTGTTAAGGGAACAATTTGCTACAACTTTTGTAGTAAAAGTTATTCTGTATTCTCCTCCGGATACCGTTTTTTTTCAACACTCTTGTAATTTCCATATTCTTGAAAAAATCTCCACAATGGTGCATCTGGGAGCAAAAAAGTCACAGACCATTGTGTTAAGGGAACAATTTGCTACAACTTTTGTAGTAAAAGTTATTCTGTATTCTCCTCCGGATACCGTTTTTTTTCAACACTCTTGTAATTTCCACATTCTTGAAAAAATCTCCACAATGGTGCATCTGGGAGCAAAAAAGTCACAGACCATTGTGTTAAGGGAACAATTTGCTACAACTTTTGTAGTAAAAGTTATTCTGTATTCTCCTCCGGATACCGTTTTTTTTCAACACTCTTGTAATTTCCACATTCTTGAAAAAATCTCCACAATGGTGCATCTGGGAGCAAAAATGTTGGAGACCATTGTGTTAAGGGCACAATTTGCTACAACTTTTGTGGTAAAAGTTATTCTGTATTCTGCTCCGGATACCGTTTTTTTTCAACACTCTTGTAATTTGCACATTTTTCAAAAATTCTCCACATTGATGCATCTGGGAGCAAAAATGTTGGAGACCATTGTGTTAAGGGCACAATTTGCTACAACTTTTGTGGTAAAAGTTTTTCTGTATTCTGCTCCGGATACCGTTTTTTTTCAACACTCTTGTAATTTGCACATTTTTCAAAAATTCTCCACATTGATGCATCTGGGAGCAAAAATGTTGGAGACCATTGTGTTAAGGGCACAATTTGCTACAACTTTTGTGGTAAAAGTTATTCTGTATTCTGCTCCGAATACCGTTTTTTTTCAACACTCTTGTAATTTGCACATTTTTCAAAAATTCTCCACATTGATGCATCTGGGAGCAAAAATGTTGGAGACCATTGTGTTAAGGGCACAATTTGCTACAACTTTTGTGGTAAAAGTTTTTCTGTATTCTGCTCCGGATACCGTTTTTTTTCAACACTCTTGTAATTTCCACATTCTTGAAAAAATCTCCACAATGGTGCATCTGGGAGCAAAAAAGTCACAGACCATTGTGTTAAGGGAACAATTTGCTACAACTTTTGTAGTAAAAGTTATTCTGTATTCTCCTCCGGATACCGTTTTTTTTCAACACTCTTGTAATTTCCACATTCTTGAAAAAATCTCCACATTGATGCATCTGGGAGCAAAAATGTTGGAGACCATTGTGTTAAGGGCACAATTTGCTACAACTTTTGTGGTAAAAGTTTTTCTGTATTCTGCTCCGGATACCGTTTTTTTTCAACACTCTTGTAATTTCCACATTCTTGAAAAAATCTCCACAATGGTGCATCTGGGAGCAAAAAAGTCACAGACCATTGTGTTAAGGGAACAATTTGCTACAACTTTTGTAGTAAAAGTTTTTCTGTATTCTGCTCCGGATACCGTTTTTTTTCAACACTCTTGTAATTTCCACATTCTTGAAAAAATCTCCACAATGGTGCATCTGGGAGCAAAAAAGTCACAGACCATTGTGTTAAGGGAACAATTTGCTACAACTTTTGTAGTAAAAGTTATTCTGTATTCTCCTCCGGATACCGTTTTTTTTCAACACTCTTGTAATTTCCACATTCTTGAAAAAATCTCCACAATGGTGCATCTGGGAGCAAAAAAGTCACAGACCATTGTGTTAAGGGAACAATTTGCTACAACTTTTGTAGTAAAAGTTATTCTGTATTCTCCTCCGGATACCGTTTTTTTTCAACACTCTTGTAATTTCCATATTCTTGAAAAAATCTCCACAATGGTGCATCTGGGAGCAAAAAAGTCACAGACCATTGTGTTAAGGGAACAATTTGCTACAACTTTTGTAGTAAAAGTTATTCTGTATTCTCCTCCGGATACCGTTTTTTTTCAACACTCTTGTAATTTCCACATTCTTGAAAAAATCTCCACAATGGTGCATCTGGGAGCAAAAAAGTTACAGACCATTGTGTTAAGGGCACAATTTGCTACAACTTTTGTGGTAAAAGTTTTTCTGTATTCTGCTCCGGATACCGTTTTTTTTCAACACTCTTGTAATTTCCACATTCTTGAAAAAATCTCCACAATGGTGCATCTGGGAGCAAAAAAGTCACAGACCATTGTGTTAAGGGCACAATTTGCTACAACTTTTGTGGTAAAAGTTATTCTGTATTCTGCTCCGGATACCGTTTTTTTTCAACACTCTTGTAATTTGCACATTTTTCAAAAATTCTCCACATTGATGCATCTGGGAGCAAAAATGTTGGAGACCATTGTGTTAAGGGCACAATTTGCTACAACTTTTGTGGTAAAAGTTTTTCTGTATTCTGCTCCGGATACCGTTTTTTTTCAACACTCTTGTAATTTGCACATTTTTCAAAAATTCTCCACATTGATGCATCTGGGAGCAAAAATGTTGGAGACCATTGTGTTAAGGGCACAATTTGCTACAACTTTTGTGGTAAAAGTTATTCTGTATTCTGCTCCGAATACCGTTTTTTTTCAACACTCTTGTAATTTGCACATTTTTCAAAAATTCTCCACATTGATGCATCTGGGAGCAAAAATGTTGGAGACCATTGTGTTAAGGGCACAATTTGCTACAACTTTTGTGGTAAAAGTTTTTCTGTATTCTGCTCCGGATACCGTTTTTTTTCAACACTCTTGTAATTTCCACATTCTTGAAAAAATCTCCACAATGGTGCATCTGGGAGCAAAAAAGTCACAGACCATTGTGTTAAGGGAACAATTTGCTACAACTTTTGTGGTAAAAGTTTTTCTGTATTCTGCTCCGGATACCGTTTTTTTTCAACACTCTTGTAATTTCCACATTCTTGAAAAAATCTCCACATTGATGCATCTGGGAGCAAAAATGTTACAGACCATTGTGTTAAGGGCACAATTTGCTACAACTTTTGTAGTAAAAGTTATTCTGTATTCTCCTCCGGATACCGTTTTTTTTCAACACTCTTGTAATTTCCACATTCTTGAAAAAATCTCCACAATGGTGCATCTGGGAGCAAAAAAGTTACAGACCATTGTGTTAAGGGCACAATTTGCTACAACTTTTGTATAAAAGTTTTTCTGTGTTCTGCTCCGGATACCGTTTTTTTTCAACACTCTTGTAATTTCCACATTCTTGAAAAAATCTCCACAATGGTGCATCTGGGAGCAAAAAAGTCACAGACCATTGTGTTAAGGGAACAATTTGCTACAACTTTTGTAGTAAAAGTTATTCTGTATTCTCCTCCGGATACCGTTTTTTTTTCAACACTCTTGTAATTTCCACATTCTTGAAAAAATCTCC
Organism: Onthophagus taurus; assembly: GCF_036711975.1. NCBI lineage: Eukaryota > Metazoa > Arthropoda > Insecta > Coleoptera > Scarabaeidae > Onthophagus > Onthophagus taurus. Next base: position 66,579 of record NW_027248944.1, read on the forward strand.
ACAATGGTGCATCTGGGAGCAAAAAAGTCACAGACCATTGTGTTAAGGGAACAATTTGCTACAACTTTTGTAGTAAAAGTTATTCTGTATTCTCCTCCGGATACCGTTTTTTTTCAACACTCTTGTAATTTCCATATTCTTGAAAAAATCTCCACAATGGTGCATCTGGGAGCAAAAAAGTCACAGACCATTGTGTTAAGGGAACAATTTGCTACAACTTTTGTAGTAAAAGTTATTCTGTATTCTCCTCCGGATACCGTTTTTTTTCAACACTCTTGTAATTTCCACATTCTTGAAAAAATCTCCACAATGGTGCATCTGGGAGCAAAAAAGTCACAGACCATTGTGTTAAGGGAACAATTTGCTACAACTTTTGTAGTAAAAGTTATTCTGTATTCTCCTCCGGATACCGTTTTTTTTCAACACTCTTGTAATTTCCACATTCTTGAAAAAATCTCCACAATGGTGCATCTGGGAGCAAAAATGTTGGAGACCATTGTGTTAAGGGCACAATTTGCTACAACTTTTGTGGTAAAAGTTATTCTGTATTCTGCTCCGGATACCGTTTTTTTTCAACACTCTTGTAATTTGCACATTTTTCAAAAATTCTCCACATTGATGCATCTGGGAGCAAAAATGTTGGAGACCATTGTGTTAAGGGCACAATTTGCTACAACTTTTGTGGTAAAAGTTTTTCTGTATTCTGCTCCGGATACCGTTTTTTTTCAACACTCTTGTAATTTGCACATTTTTCAAAAATTCTCCACATTGATGCATCTGGGAGCAAAAATGTTGGAGACCATTGTGTTAAGGGCACAATTTGCTACAACTTTTGTGGTAAAAGTTATTCTGTATTCTGCTCCGAATACCGTTTTTTTTCAACACTCTTGTAATTTGCACATTTTTCAAAAATTCTCCACATTGATGCATCTGGGAGCAAAAATGTTGGAGACCATTGTGTTAAGGGCACAATTTGCTACAACTTTTGTGGTAAAAGTTTTTCTGTATTCTGCTCCGGATACCGTTTTTTTTCAACACTCTTGTAATTTCCACATTCTTGAAAAAATCTCCACAATGGTGCATCTGGGAGCAAAAAAGTCACAGACCATTGTGTTAAGGGAACAATTTGCTACAACTTTTGTAGTAAAAGTTATTCTGTATTCTCCTCCGGATACCGTTTTTTTTCAACACTCTTGTAATTTCCACATTCTTGAAAAAATCTCCACATTGATGCATCTGGGAGCAAAAATGTTGGAGACCATTGTGTTAAGGGCACAATTTGCTACAACTTTTGTGGTAAAAGTTTTTCTGTATTCTGCTCCGGATACCGTTTTTTTTCAACACTCTTGTAATTTCCACATTCTTGAAAAAATCTCCACAATGGTGCATCTGGGAGCAAAAAAGTCACAGACCATTGTGTTAAGGGAACAATTTGCTACAACTTTTGTAGTAAAAGTTTTTCTGTATTCTGCTCCGGATACCGTTTTTTTTCAACACTCTTGTAATTTCCACATTCTTGAAAAAATCTCCACAATGGTGCATCTGGGAGCAAAAAAGTCACAGACCATTGTGTTAAGGGAACAATTTGCTACAACTTTTGTAGTAAAAGTTATTCTGTATTCTCCTCCGGATACCGTTTTTTTTCAACACTCTTGTAATTTCCACATTCTTGAAAAAATCTCCACAATGGTGCATCTGGGAGCAAAAAAGTCACAGACCATTGTGTTAAGGGAACAATTTGCTACAACTTTTGTAGTAAAAGTTATTCTGTATTCTCCTCCGGATACCGTTTTTTTTCAACACTCTTGTAATTTCCATATTCTTGAAAAAATCTCCACAATGGTGCATCTGGGAGCAAAAAAGTCACAGACCATTGTGTTAAGGGAACAATTTGCTACAACTTTTGTAGTAAAAGTTATTCTGTATTCTCCTCCGGATACCGTTTTTTTTCAACACTCTTGTAATTTCCACATTCTTGAAAAAATCTCCACAATGGTGCATCTGGGAGCAAAAAAGTTACAGACCATTGTGTTAAGGGCACAATTTGCTACAACTTTTGTGGTAAAAGTTTTTCTGTATTCTGCTCCGGATACCGTTTTTTTTCAACACTCTTGTAATTTCCACATTCTTGAAAAAATCTCCACAATGGTGCATCTGGGAGCAAAAAAGTCACAGACCATTGTGTTAAGGGAACAATTTGCTACAACTTTTGTAGTAAAAGTTATTCTGTATTCTCCTCCGGATACCGTTTTTTTTCAACACTCTTGTAATTTCCACATTCTTGAAAAAATCTCCACAATGGTGCATCTGGGAGCAAAAAAGTTACAGACCATTGTGTTAAGGGCACAATTTGCTACAACTTTTGTATAAAAGTTTTTCTGTGTTCTGCTCCGGATACCGTTTTTTTTCAACACTCTTGTAATTTCCACATTCTTGAAAAAATCTCCACAATGGTGCATCTGGGAGCAAAAAAGTCACAGACCATTGTGTTAAGGGAACAATTTGCTACAACTTTTGTAGTAAAAGTTATTCTGTATTCTCCTCCGGATACCGTTTTTTTTTCAACACTCTTGTAATTTCCACATTCTTGAAAAAATCTCCACAATGGTGCATCTGGGAGCAAAAAAGTCACAGACCATTGTGTTAAGGGAACAATTTGCTACAACTTTTGTAGTAAAAGTTATTCTGTATTCTCCTCCGGATACCGTTTTTTTTCAACACTCTTGTAATTTCCATATTCTTGAAAAAATCTCCACAATGGTGCATCTGGGAGCAAAAAAGTCACAGACCATTGTGTTAAGGGCACAATTTGCTACAACTTTTGTAGTAAAAGTTTTTCTGTATTCTGCTCCGGATACCGTTTTTTTTCAACACTCTTGTAATTTGCACATTTTTCAAAAATTCTCCACATTGATGCATCTGGGAGCAAAAATGTTGGAGACCATTGTGTTAAGGGCACAATTTGCAACAACTTTTGTAGTAAAAGTTTTTCTGTATTCTGCTCCGGATACCGTTTTTTTTCAACACTCTTGTAATTTACACATTTTTCAAAAATTCTCCACATTGATGCATCTGGGAGCAAAAATGTTGGAGACCATTGTGTTAAGGGCACAATTTGCTACAACTTTTGTGGTAAAAGTTATTCTGTATTCTGCTCCGGATACCGTTTTTTTTCAACACTCTTGTAATTTGCACATTTTTCAAAAATTCTCCACATTGATGCATCTGGGAGCAAAAAATGTTGGAGACCATTGTGTTAAGGGCACAATTTGCTACAACTTTTGTGGTAAAAGTTTTTCTGTATTCTGCTCCGGATACCGTTTTTTTTCAACACTCTTGTAATTTGCACATTTTTCAAAAATTCTCCACATTGATGCATCTGGGAGCAAAAATGTTGGAGACCATTGTGTTAAGGGCACAATTTGCTACAACTTTTGTGGTAAAAGTTATTCTGTATTCTGCTCCGAATACCGTTTTTTTTCAACACTCTTGTAATTTGCACATTTTTCAAAAATTCTCCACATTGATGCATCTGGGAGCAAAAATGTTGGAGACCATTGTGTTAAGGGCACAATTTGCTACAACTTTTGTGGTAAAAGTTTTTCTGTATTCTGCTCCGGATACCGTTTTTTTTCAACACTCTTGTAATTTCCACATTCTTGAAAAAATCTCCACAATGGTGCATCTGGGAGCAAAAAAGTCACAGACCATTGTGTTAAGGGAACAATTTGCTACAACTTTTGTAGTAAAAGTTATTCTGTATTCTCCTCCGGATACCGTTTTTTTTCAACACTCTTGTAATTTCCACATTCTTGAAAAAATCTCCACATTGATGCATCTGGGAGCAAAAATGTTGGAGACCATTGTGTTAAGGGCACAATTTGCTACAACTTTTGTGGTAAAAGTTTTTCTGTATTCTGCTCCGGATACCGTTTTTTTTCAACACTCTTGTAATTTCCACATTCTTGAAAAAATCTCCACAATGGTGCATCTGGGAGCAAAAAAGTCACAGACCATTGTGTTAAGGGAACAATTTGCTACAACTTTTGTAGTAAAAGTTTTTCTGTATTCTGCTCCGGATACCGTTTTTTTTCAACACTCTTGTAATTTCCACATTCTTGAAAAAATCTCCACAATGGTGCATCTGGGAGCAAAAAAGTCACAGACCATTGTGTTAAGGGAACAATTTGCTACAACTTTTGTAGTAAAAGTTATTCTGTATTCTCCTCCGGATACCGTTTTTTTTCAACACTCTTGTAATTTCCACATTCTTGAAAAAATCTCCACAATGGTGCATCTGGGAGCAAAAAAGTCACAGACCATTGTGTTAAGGGAACAATTTGCTACAACTTTTGTAGTAAAAGTTATTCTGTATTCTCCTCCGGATACCGTTTTTTTTCAACACTCTTGTAATTTCCATATTCTTGAAAAAATCTCCACAATGGTGCATCTGGGAGCAAAAAAGTCACAGACCATTGTGTTAAGGGAACAATTTGCTACAACTTTTGTAGTAAAAGTTATTCTGTATTCTCCTCCGGATACCGTTTTTTTTCAACACTCTTGTAATTTCCACATTCTTGAAAAAATCTCCACAATGGTGCATCTGGGAGCAAAAAAGTTACAGACCATTGTGTTAAGGGCACAATTTGCTACAACTTTTGTGGTAAAAGTTTTTCTGTATTCTGCTCCGAATACCGTTTTTTTTCAACACTCTTGTAATTTGCACATTTTTCAAAAATTCTCCACATTGATGCATCTGGGAGCAAAAATGTTGGAGACCATTGTGTTAAGGGCACAATTTGCTACAACTTTTGTGGTAAAAGTTTTTCTGTATTCTGCTCCGGATACCGTTTTTTTTCAATACTCTTGTAATTTCCACATTCTTGAAAAAATCTCCACAATGGTGCATCTGGGAGCAAAAAAGTCACAGACCATTGTGTTAAGGGAACAATTTGCTACAACTTTTGTAGTAAAAGTTATTCTGTATTCTCCTCCGGATACCGTTTTTTTTCAACACTCTTGTAATTTCCACATTCTTGAAAAAATCTCCACATTGATGCATCTGGGAGCAAAAATGTTGGAGACCATTGTGTTAAGGGCACAATTTGCTACAACTTTTGTGGTAAAAGTTTTTCTGTATTCTGCTCCGGATACCGTTTTTTTTCAACACTCTTGTAATTTCCACATTCTTGAAAAAATCTCCACAATGGTGCATCTGGGAGCAAAAAAGTCACAGACCATTGTGTTAAGGGAACAATTTGCTACAACTTTTGTAGTAAAAGTTTTTCTGTATTCTGCTCCGGATACCGTTTTTTTTCAACACTCTTGTAATTTCCACATTCTTGAAAAAATCTCCACAATGGTGCATCTGGGAGCAAAAAAGTCACAGACCATTGTGTTAAGGGAACAATTTGCTACAACTTTTGTAGTAAAAGTTATTCTGTATTCTCCTCCGGATACCGTTTTTTTTCAACACTCTTGTAATTTCCACATTCTTGAAAAAATCTCCACAATGGTGCATCTGGGAGCAAAAAAGTCACAGACCATTGTGTTAAGGGAACAATTTGCTACAACTTTTGTAGTAAAAGTTATTCTGTATTCTCCTCCGGATACCGTTTTTTTTCAACACTCTTGTAATTTCCACATTCTTGAAAAAATCTCCACAATGGTGCATCTGGGAGCAAAAAAGTCACAGACCATTGTGTTAAGGGAACAATTTGCTACAACTTTTGTAGTAAAAGTTTTTCTGTGTTCTGCTCCGGATACCGTTTTTTTTCAACACTCTTGTAATTTCCACATTCTTGAAAAAATCTCCACAATGGTGCATCTGGGAGCAAAAAAGTTACAGACCATTGTGTTAAGGGCACAATTTGCTACAACTTTTGTATAAAAGTTTTTCTGTGTTCTGCTCCGGATACCGTTTTTTTTCAACACTCTTGTAATTTCCACATTCTTGAAAAAATCTCCACAATGGTGCATCTGGGAGCAAAAAAGTCACAGACCATTGTGTTAAGGGAACAATTTGCTACAACTTTTGTAGTAAAAGTTATTCTGTATTCTCCTCCGGATACCGTTTTTTTTTCAACACTCTTGTAATTTCCACATTCTTGAAAAAATCTCCACAATGGTGCATCTGGGAGCAAAAAAGTCACAGACCATTGTGTTAAGGGAACAATTTGCTACAACTTTTGTAGTAAAAGTTATTCTGTATTCTCCTCCGGATACCGTTTTTTTTCAACACTCTTGTAATTTCCATATTCTTGAAAAAATCTCCACAATGGTGCATCTGGGAGCAAAAAAGTCACAGACCATTGTGTTAAGGGAACAATTTGCTACAACTTTTGTAGTAAAAGTTATTCTGTATTCTCCTCCGGATACCGTTTTTTTTCAACACTCTTGTAATTTCCACATTCTTGAAAAAATCTCCACAATGGTGCATCTGGGAGCAAAAAAGTCACAGACCATTGTGTTAAGGGAACAATTTGCTACAACTTTTGTAGTAAAAGTTATTCTGTATTCTCCTCCGGATACCGTTTTTTTTCAACACTCTTGTAATTTCCACATTCTTGAAAAAATCTCCACAATGGTGCATCTGGGAGCAAAAATGTTGGAGACCATTGTGTTAAGGGCACAATTTGCTACAACTTTTGTGGTAAAAGTTATTCTGTATTCTGCTCCGGATACCGTTTTTTTTCAACACTCTTGTAATTTGCACATTTTTCAAAAATTCTCCACATTGATGCATCTGGGAGCAAAAATGTTGGAGACCATTGTGTTAAGGGCACAATTTGCTACAACTTTTGTGGTAAAAGTTTTTCTGTATTCTGCTCCGGATACCGTTTTTTTTCAACACTCTTGTAATTTGCACATTTTTCAAAAATTCTCCACATTGATGCATCTGGGAGCAAAAATGTTGGAGACCATTGTGTTAAGGGCACAATTTGCTACAACTTTTGTGGTAAAAGTTATTCTGTATTCTGCTCCGAATACCGTTTTTTTTCAACACTCTTGTAATTTGCACATTTTTCAAAAATTCTCCACATTGATGCATCTGGGAGCAAAAATGTTGGAGACCATTGTGTTAAGGGCACAATTTGCTACAACTTTTGTGGTAAAAGTTTTTCTGTATTCTGCTCCGGATACCGTTTTTTTTCAACACTCTTGTAATTTCCACATTCTTGAAAAAATCTCCACAATGGTGCATCTGGGAGCAAAAAAGTCACAGACCATTGTGTTAAGGGAACAATTTGCTACAACTTTTGTAGTAAAAGTTATTCTGTATTCTCCTCCGGATACCGTTTTTTTTCAACACTCTTGTAATTTCCACATTCTTGAAAAAATCTCCACATTGATGCATCTGGGAGCAAAAATGTTGGAGACCATTGTGTTAAGGGCACAATTTGCTACAACTTTTGTGGTAAAAGTTTTTCTGTATTCTGCTCCGGATACCGTTTTTTTTCAACACTCTTGTAATTTCCACATTCTTGAAAAAATCTCCACAATGGTGCATCTGGGAGCAAAAAAGTCACAGACCATTGTGTTAAGGGAACAATTTGCTACAACTTTTGTAGTAAAAGTTTTTCTGTATTCTGCTCCGGATACCGTTTTTTTTCAACACTCTTGTAATTTCCACATTCTTGAAAAAATCTCCACAATGGTGCATCTGGGAGCAAAAAAGTCACAGACCATTGTGTTAAGGGAACAATTTGCTACAACTTTTGTAGTAAAAGTTATTCTGTATTCTCCTCCGGATACCGTTTTTTTTCAACACTCTTGTAATTTCCACATTCTTGAAAAAATCTCCACAATGGTGCATCTGGGAGCAAAAAAGTCACAGACCATTGTGTTAAGGGAACAATTTGCTACAACTTTTGTAGTAAAAGTTATTCTGTATTCTCCTCCGGATACCGTTTTTTTTCAACACTCTTGTAATTTCCATATTCTTGAAAAAATCTCCACAATGGTGCATCTGGGAGCAAAAAAGTCACAGACCATTGTGTTAAGGGAACAATTTGCTACAACTTTTGTAGTAAAAGTTATTCTGTATTCTCCTCCGGATACCGTTTTTTTTCAACACTCTTGTAATTTCCACATTCTTGAAAAAATCTCCACAATGGTGCATCTGGGAGCAAAAAAGTCACAGACCATTGTGTTAAGGGAACAATTTGCTACAACTTTTGTAGTAAAAGTTATTCTGTATTCTCCTCCGGATACCGTTTTTTTTCAACACTCTTGTAATTTCCACATTCTTGAAAAAATCTCCACAATGGTGCATCTGGGAGCAAAAAAGTTACAGACCATTGTGTTAAGGGCACAATTTGCTACAACTTTTGTATAAAAGTTTTTCTGTGTTCTGCTCCGGATACCGTTTTTTTTCAACACTCTTGTAATTTCCACATTCTTGAAAAAATCTCCACAATGGTGCATCTGGGAGCAAAAAAGTCACAGACCATTGTGTTAAGGGAACAATTTGCTACAACTTTTGTAGTAAAAGTTATTCTGTATTCTCCTCCGGATACCGTTTTTTTTTCAACACTCTTGTAATTTCCACATTCTTGAAAAAATCTCCACAATGGTGCATCTGGGAGCAAAAAAGTCACAGACCATTGTGTTAAGGGAACAATTTGCTACAACTTTTGTAGTAAAAGTTATTCTGTATTCTCCTCCGGATACCGTTTTTTTTCAACACTCTTGTAATTTCCATATTCTTGAAAAAATCTCCACAATGGTGCATCTGGGAGCAAAAAAGTCACAGACCATTGTGTTAAGGGCACAATTTGCTACAACTTTTGTAGTAAAAGTTTTTCTGTATTCTGCTCCGGATACCGTTTTTTTTCAACACTCTTGTAATTTGCACATTTTTCAAAAATTCTCCACATTGATGCATCTGGGAGCAAAAATGTTGGAGACCATTGTGTTAAGGGCACAATTTGCAACAACTTTTGTAGTAAAAGTTTTTCTGTATTCTGCTCCGGATACCGTTTTTTTTCAACACTCTTGTAATTTACACATTTTTCAAAAATTCTCCACATTGATGCATCTGGGAGCAAAAATGTTGGAGACCATTGTGTTAAGGGCACAATTTGCTACAACTTTTGTGGTAAAAGTTATTCTGTATTCTGCTCCGGATACCGTTTTTTTTCAACACTCTTGTAATTTGCACATTTTTCAAAAATTCTCCACATTGATGCATCTGGGAGCAAAAATGTTGGAGACCATTGTGTTAAGGGCACAATTTGCTACAACTTTTGTGGTAAAAGTTTTTCTGTATTCTGCTCCGGATACCGTTTTTTTTCAACACTCTTGTAATTTGCACATTTTTCAAAAATTCTCCACATTGATGCATCTGGGAGCAAAAATGTTGGAGACCATTGTGTTAAGGGCACAATTTGCTACAACTTTTGTGGTAAAAGTTATTCTGTATTCTGCTCCGAATACCGTTTTTTTTCAACACTCTTGTAATTTGCACATTTTTCAAAAATTCTCCACATTGATGCATCTGGGAGCAAAAATGTTGGAGACCATTGTGTTAAGGGCACAATTTGCTACAACTTTTGTGGTAAAAGTTTTTCTGTATTCTGCTCCGGATACCGTTTTTTTTCAACACTCTTGTAATTTCCACATTCTTGAAAAAATCTCCACAATGGTGCATCTGGGAGCAAAAAAGTCACAGACCATTGTGTTAAGGGAACAATTTGCTACAACTTTTGTAGTAAAAGTTATTCTGTATTCTCCTCCGGATACCGTTTTTTTTCAACACTCTTGTAATTTCCACATTCTTGAAAAAATCTCCACATTGATGCATCTGGGAGCAAAAATGTTGGAGACCATTGTGTTAAGGGCACAATTTGCTACAACTTTTGTGGTAAAAGTTTTTCTGTATTCTGCTCCGGATACCGTTTTTTTTCAACACTCTTGTAATTTCCACATTCTTGAAAAAATCTCCACAATGGTGCATCTGGGAGCAAAAAAGTCACAGACCATTGTGTTAAGGGAACAATTTGCTACAACTTTTGTAGTAAAAGTTTTTCTGTATTCTGCTCCGGATACCGTTTTTTTTCAACACTCTTGTAATTTCCACATTCTTGAAAAAATCTCCACAATGGTGCATCTGGGAGCAAAAAAGTCACAGACCATTGTGTTAAGGGAACAATTTGCTACAACTTTTGTAGTAAAAGTTATTCTGTATTCTCCTCCGGATACCGTTTTTTTTCAACACTCTTGTAATTTCCACATTCTTGAAAAAATCTCCACAATGGTGCATCTGGGAGCAAAAAAGTCACAGACCATTGTGTTAAGGGAACAATTTGCTACAACTTTTGTAGTAAAAGTTATTCTGTATTCTCCTCCGGATACCGTTTTTTTTCAACACTCTTGTAATTTCCATATTCTTGAAAAAATCTCCACAATGGTGCATCTGGGAGCAAAAAAGTCACAGACCATTGTGTTAAGGGAACAATTTGCTACAACTTTTGTAGTAAAAGTTATTCTGTATTCTCCTCCGGATACCGTTTTTTTTCAACACTCTTGTAATTTCCACATTCTTGAAAAAATCTCCACAATGGTGCATCTGGGAGCAAAAAAGTTACAGACCATTGTGTTAAGGGCACAATTTGCTACAACTTTTGTGGTAAAAGTTTTTCTGTATTCTGCTCCGGATACCGTTTTTTTTCAACACTCTTGTAATTTCCACATTCTTGAAAAAATCTCCACAATGGTGCATCTGGGAGCAAAAAAGTCACAGACCATTGTGTTAAGGGAACAATTTGCTACAACTTTTGTAGTAAAAGTTATTCTGTATTCTCCTCCGGATACCGTTTTTTTTCAACACTCTTGTAATTTCCACATTCTTGAAAAAATCTCCACATTGATGCATCTGGGAGCAAAAATGTTGGAGACCATTGTGTTAAGGGCACAATTTGCTACAACTTTTGTGGTAAAAGTTTTTCTGTATTCTGCTCCGGATACCGTTTTTTTTCAACACTCTTGTAATTTCCACATTCTTGAAAAAATCTCCACAATGGTGCATCTGGGAGCAAAAAAGTCACAGACCATTGTGTTAAGGGAACAATTTGCTACAACTTTTGTAGTAAAAGTTTTTCTGTATTCTGCTCCGGATACCGTTTTTTTTCAACACTCTTGTAATTTCCACATTCTTGAAAAAATCTCCACAATGGTGCATCTGGGAGCAAAAAAGTCACAGACCATTGTGTTAAGGGAACAATTTGCTACAACTTTTGTAGTAAAAGTTATTCTGTATTCTCCTCCGGATACCGTTTTTTTTCAACACTCTTGTAATTTCCACATTCTTGAAAAAATCTCCACAATGGTGCATCTGGGAGCAAAAAAGTCACAGACCATTGTGTTAAGGGAACAATTTGCTACAACTTTTGTAGTAAAAGTTATTCTGTATTCTCCTCCGGATACCGTTTTTTTTCAACACTCTTGTAATTTCCATATTCTTGAAAAAATCTCCACAATGGTGCATCTGGGAGCAAAAAAGTCACAGACCATTGTGTTAAGGGAACAATTTGCTACAACTTTTGTAGTAAAAGTTATTCTGTATTCTCCTCCGGATACCGTTTTTTTTCAACACTCTTGTAATTTCCACATTCTTGAAAAAATCTCCACAATGGTGCATCTGGGAGCAAAAAAGTTACAGACCATTGTGTTAAGGGAACAATTTGCTACAACTTTTGTAGTAAAAGTTATTCTGTATTCTCCTCCGGATACCGTTTTTTTTCAACACTCTTGTAATTTCCACATTCTTGAAAAAATCTCCACATTGATGCATCTGGGAGCAAAAATGTTGGAGACCATTGTGTTAAGGGCACAATTTGCTACAACTTTTGTGGTAAAAGTTATTCTGTATTCTGCTCCGAATACCGTTTTTTTTCAACACTCTTGTAATTTGCACATTTTTCAAAAATTCTCCACATTGATGCATCTGGGAGCAAAAATGTTGGAGACCATTGTGTTAAGGGCACAATTTGCTACAACTTTTGTGGTAAAAGTTTTTCTGTATTCTGCTCCGGATACCGTTTTTTTTCAACACTCTTGTAATTTCCACATTCTTGAAAAAATCTCCACAATGGTGCATCTGGGAGCAAAAAAGTCACAGACCATTGTGTTAAGGGAACAATTTGCTACAACTTTTGTAGTAAAAGTTATTCTGTATTCTCCTCCGGATACCGTTTTTTTTCAACACTCTTGTAATTTCCACATTCTTGAAAAAATCTCCACAATGGTGCATCTGGGAGCAAAAAAGTCACAGACCATTGTGTTAAGGGAACAATTTGCTACAACTTTTGTAGTAAAAGTTATTCTGTATTCTCCTCCGGATACCGTTTTTTTTCAACACTCTTGTAATTTCCATATTCTTGAAAAAATCTCCACAATGGTGCATCTGGGAGCAAAAAAGTCACAGACCATTGTGTTAAGGGAACAATTTGCTACAACTTTTGTAGTAAAAGTTATTCTGTATTCTCCTCCGGATACCGTTTTTTTTCAACACTCTTGTAATTTCCACATTCTTGAAAAAATCTCCACAATGGTGCATCTGGGAGCAAAAAAGTTACAGACCATTGTGTTAAGGGCACAATTTGCTACAACTTTTGTGGTAAAAGTTTTTCTGTATTCTGCTCCGGATACCGTTTTTTTTCAACACTCTTGTAATTTCCACATTCTTGAAAAAATCTCCACAATGGTGCATCTGGGAGCAAAAAAGTCACAGACCATTGTGTTAAGGGAACAATTTGCTACAACTTTTGTAGTAAAAGTTATTCTGTATTCTCCTCCGGATACCGTTTTTTTTCAACACTCTTGTAATTTCCACATTCTTGAAAAAATCTCCACAATGGTGCATCTGGGAGCAAAAAAGTTACAGACCATTGTGTTAAGGGCACAATTTGCTACAACTTTTGTATAAAAGTTTTTCTGTGTTCTGCTCCGGATACCGTTTTTTTTCAACACTCTTGTAATTTCCACATTCTTGAAAAAATCTCCACAATGGTGCATCTGGGAGCAAAAAAGTCACAGACCATTGTGTTAAGGGAACAATTTGCTACAACTTTTGTAGTAAAAGTTTTTCTGTGTTCTGCTCCGGATACCGTTTTTTTTCAACACTCTTGTAATTTCCACATTCTTGAAAAAATCTCCACAATGGTGCATCTGGGAGCAAAAAAGTTACAGACCATTGTGTTAAGGGCACAATTTGCTACAACTTTTGTAGTAAAAGTTTTTCTGTGTTCTGCTCCGGATACCGTTTTTTTTCAACACTCTTGTAATTTCCACATTCTTGAAAAAATCTCCACAATGGTGCATCTGGGAGCAAAAATATCACAGACCATTGTGTTAAGGGAACAATTTGCTACAACTTTTGTAGTAAAAGTTATTCTGTATTCTCCTCCGGATACCGTTTTTTTTCAACACTCTTGTAATTTCCATATTCTTGAAAAAATCTCCACAATGGTGCATCTGGGAGCAAAAACGTCACAGACCATTGTGTTAAGGGAACAATTTGCTACAACTTTTGTAGTAAAAGTTATTCTGTATTCTCCTCCGGATACCGTTTTTTTTCAACACTCTTGTAATTTCCACATTCTTGAAAAAATCTCCACAATGGTGCATCTGGGAGCAAAAAAGTTACAGACCATTGTGTTAAGGGCACAATTTGCTACAACTTTTGTAGTAAAAGTTTTTCTGTATTCTGCTCCGGATACCGTTTTTTTTCAACACTCTTGTAATTTGCACATTTTTCAAAAATTCTCCACATTGATGCATCTGGGAGCAAAAATGTTGGAGACCATTGTGTTAAGGGCACAATTTGCTACAACTTTTGTGGTAAAAGTTATTCTGTATTCTGCTCCGGATACCGTTTTTTTTCAACACTCTTGTAATTTGCACATTTTTCAAAAATTCTCCACATTGATGCATCTGGGAGCAAAAATGTTGGAGACCATTGTGTTAAGGGCACAATTTGCTACAACTTTTGTGGTAAAAGTTTTTCTGTATTCTGCTCCGGATACCGTTTTTTTTCAACACTCTTGTAATTTCCACATTCTTGAAAAAATCTCCATATTGATGCACCTGGGAGCAAAAAAGTCACAGACCATTGTGTTAAGGGCACAATTTGCTACAACTTTTGTTGTAAAAGTTTTTCTGTATTCTGCTCCGGATACCGTTTTTTTTCAACACTCTTGTAATTTGCACATTTTTCAAAAATTCTCCACATTGATGCATCTGGGAGCAAAAATGTTGGAGACCATTGTGTTAAGGGCACAATTTGCTACAACTTTTGTGGTAAAAGTTTTTCTGTATTCTGCTCCGGATACCGTTTTTTTTTCAACACTCTTGTAATTTCCACATTCTTGAAAAAATCTCCACAATGGTGCATCTGGGAGCAAAAAAGTCACAGACCATTGTGTTAAGGGAACAATTTGCTACAACTTTTGTAGTAAAAGTTATTCTGTATTCTCCTCCGGATACCGTTTTTTTTCAACACTCTTGTAATTTCCACATTCTTGAAAAAATCTCCACAATGGTGCATCTGGGAGCAAAAAAGTCACAGACCATTGTGTTAAGGGAGCAATTTGCTACAACTTTTGTAGTAAAAGTTATTCTGTATTCTCCTCCGGATACCGTTTTTTTTCAACACTCTTGTAATTTCCATATTCTTGAAAAAATCTCCACAACGGTGCATCTGGGAGCAAAAAAGTCACAGACCATTGTGTTAAGGGAGCAATTTGCTACAACTTTTGTAGTAAAAGTTATTCTGTATTCTCCTCCGGATACCGTTTTTTTTCAACACTCTTGTAATTTCCACATTCTTGAAAAAATCTCCATATTGATGCACCTGGGAGCAAAAAAGTCACAGACCATTGTGTTAAGGGCACAATTTACTACAACTTTTGTAGTAAAAGTTTTTCTGTATTCTGCTCCGAATACCGTTTTTTTTCAACACTCTTGTAATTTCCACATTCTTGAAAAAATCTCCATATTGATGCACCTGGGAGCAAAAAAGTCACAGACCATTGTGTTAAGGGCAAAATTTGCTACAACTTTTGTAGTAAAAGTTTTTCTGTGTTCTGCTTCGGATACCGTTTTTTTTCAACACTCTTGTAATTTCCACATTCTTGAAAAAATCTCCACAATGGTGCATCTGGGAGCAAAAAAGTCACAGACCATTGTGTTAAGGGAACAATTTGCTACAACTTTTGTAGTAAAAGTTTTTCTGTATTCTGCTCCGGATACCGTTTTTTTTCAACACTCTTGTAATTTCCACATTCTTGAAAAAATCTCCACAATGGTGCATCTGGGAGCAAAAAAGTCACAGACCATTGTGTTAAGGGAACAATTTGCTACAACTTTTGTAGTAAAAGTTATTCTGTATTCTCCTCCGGATACCGTTTTTTTTCAACACTCTTGTAATTTCCATATTCTTGAAAAAATCTCCACAACGGTGCATCTGGGAGCAAAAAAGTCACAGACCATTGTGTTAAGGGAGCAATTTGCTACAACTTTTGTAGTAAAAGTTATTCTGTATTCTCCTCCGGATACCGTTTTTTTTTCAACACTCTTGTAATTTCCACATTCTTGAAAAAATCTCCACAATGGTGCATCTGGGAGCAAAAAAGTCACAGACCATTGTGTTAAGGGAACAATTTGCTACAACTTTTGTAGTAAAAGTTTTTCTGTATTCTGCTCCGGATACCGTTTTTTTTCAACACTCTTGTAATTTCCACATTCTTGAAAAAATCTCCACAATGGTGCATCTGGGAGCAAAAAAGTCACAGACCATTGTGTTAAGGGAACAATTTGCTACAACTTTTGTAGTAAAAGTTATTCTGTATTCTCCTCCGGATACCGTTTTTTTTCAACACTCTTGTAATTTCCATATTCTTGAAAAAATCTCCACAACGGTGCATCTGGGAGCAAAAAAGTCACAGACCATTGTGTTAAGGGAGCAATTTGCTACAACTTTTGTAGTAAAAGTTATTCTGTATTCTCCTCCGGATACCGTTTTTTTTCAACACTCTTGTAATTTCCATATTCTTGAAAAAATCTCCACAACGGTGCATCTGGGAGCAAAAAAGTCACAGACCATTGTGTTAAGGGAGCAATTTGCTACAACTTTTGTAGTAAAAGTTATTCTGTATTCTCCTCCGGATACCGTTTTTTTTTCAACACTCTTGTAATTTCCACATTCTTGAAAAAATCTCCACAATGGTGCATCTGGGAGCAAAAAAGTCACAGACCATTGTGTTAAGGGAACAATTTGCTACAACTTTTGTAGTAAAAGTTTTTCTGTATTCTGCTCCGGATACCGTTTTTTTTCAACACTCTTGTAATTTCCACATTCTTGAAAAAATCTCCACAATGGTGCATCTGGGAGCAAAAAAGTCACAGACCATTGTGTTAAGGGAACAATTTGCTACAACTTTTGTAGTAAAAGTTATTCTGTATTCTCCTCCGGATACCGTTTTTTTTCAACACTCTTGTAATTTCCATATTCTTGAAAAAATCTCCACAATGGTGCATCTGGGAGCAAAAACGTCACAGACCATTGTGTTAAGGGAACAATTTGCTACAACTTTTGTAGTAAAAGTTATTCTGTATTCTCCTCCGGATACCGTTTTTTTCAACACTCTTGTAATTTCCACATTCTTGAAAAAATCTCCACAATGGTGCATCTGGGAGCAAAAAAGTCACAGACCATTGTGTTAAGGGAACAATTTGCTACAACTTTTGTAGTAAAAGTTATTCTGTATTCTCCTCCGGATACCGTTTTTTTTCAACACTCTTGTAATTTCCATATTCTTGAAAAAATCTCCACAACGGTGCATCTGGGAGCAAAAAAGTCACAGACCATTGTGTTAAGGGAGCAATTTGCTACAACTTTTGTAGTAAAAGTTATTCTGTATTCTCCTCCGGATACCGTTTTTTTTCAACACTCTTGTAATTTCCACATTCTTGAAAAAATCTCCACAATGGTGCATCTGGGAGCAAAAAAGTCACAGACCATTGTGTTAAGGGAACAATTTGCTACAACTTTTGTAGTAAAAGTTTTTCTGTATTCTGCTCCGGATACCGTTTTTTTTCAACACTCTTGTAATTTCCACATTCTTGAAAAAATCTCCACAATGGTGCATCTGGGAGCAAAAAAGTCACAGACCATTGTGTTAAGGGAGCAATTTGCTACAACTTTTGTAGTAAAAGTTATTCTGTATTCTCCTCCGGATACCGTTTTTTTTCAACACTCTTGTAATTTCCATATTCTTGAAAAAATCTCCACAACGGTGCATCTGGGAGCAAAAAAGTCACAGACCATTGTGTTAAGGGAGCAATTTGCTACAACTTTTGTAGTAAAAGTTATTCTGTATTCTCCTCCGGATACCGTTTTTTTTCAACACTCTTGTAATTTCCACATTCTTGAAAAAATCTCCATATTGATGCACCTGGGAGCAAAAAAGTCACAGACCATTGTGTTAAGGGCACAATTTACTACAACTTTTGTAGTAAAAGTTTTTCTGTATTCTGCTCCGAATACCGTTTTTTTTCAACACTCTTGTAATTTCCACATTCTTGAAAAAATCTCCATATTGATGCACCTGGGAGCAAAAAAGTCACAGACCATTGTGTTAAGGGCAAAATTTGCTACAACTTTTGTAGTAAAAGTTTTTCTGTGTTCTGCTTCGGATACCGTTTTTTTTCAACACTCTTGTAATTTCCACATTCTTGAAAAAATCTCCACAATGGTGCATCTGGGAGCAAAAAAGTCACAGACCATTGTGTTAAGGGAACAATTTGCTACAACTTTTGTAGTAAAAGTTTTTCTGTATTCTGCTCCGGATACCGTTTTTTTTCAACACTCTTGTAATTTCCACATTCTTGAAAAAATCTCCACAATGGTGCATCTGGGAGCAAAAAAGTCACAGACCATTGTGTTAAGGGAACAATTTGCTACAACTTTTGTAGTAAAAGTTATTCTGTATTCTCCTCCGGATACCGTTTTTTTTCAACACTCTTGTAATTTCCATATTCTTGAAAAAATCTCCACAACGGTGCATCTGGGAGCAAAAAAGTCACAGACCATTGTGTTAAGGGAGCAATTTGCTACAACTTTTGTAGTAAAAGTTATTCTGTATTCTCCTCCGGATACCGTTTTTTTTTCAACACTCTTGTAATTTCCACATTCTTGAAAAAATCTCCACAATGGTGCATCTGGGAGCAAAAAAGTCACAGACCATTGTGTTAAGGGAACAATTTGCTACAACTTTTGTAGTAAAAGTTTTTCTGTATTCTGCTCCGGATACCGTTTTTTTTCAACACTCTTGTAATTTCCACATTCTTGAAAAAATCTCCACAATGGTGCATCTGGGAGCAAAAAAGTCACAGACCATTGTGTTAAGGGAACAATTTGCTACAACTTTTGTAGTAAAAGTTATTCTGTATTCTCCTCCGGATACCGTTTTTTTTCAACACTCTTGTAATTTCCATATTCTTGAAAAAATCTCCACAACGGTGCATCTGGGAGCAAAAAAGTCACAGACCATTGTGTTAAGGGAGCAATTTGCTACAACTTTTGTAGTAAAAGTTATTCTGTATTCTCCTCCGGATACCGTTTTTTTTCAACACTCTTGTAATTTCCATATTCTTGAAAAAATCTCCACAACGGTGCATCTGGGAGCAAAAAAGTCACAGACCATTGTGTTAAGGGAGCAATTTGCTACAACTTTTGTAGTAAAAGTTATTCTGTATTCTCCTCCGGATACCGTTTTTTTTTCAACACTCTTGTAATTTCCACATTCTTGAAAAAATCTCCACAATGGTGCATCTGGGAGCAAAAAAGTCACAGACCATTGTGTTAAGGGAACAATTTGCTACAACTTTTGTAGTAAAAGTTTTTCTGTATTCTGCTCCGGATACCGTTTTTTTTCAACACTCTTGTAATTTCCACATTCTTGAAAAAATCTCCACAATGGTGCATCTGGGAGCAAAAAAGTCACAGACCATTGTGTTAAGGGAACAATTTGCTACAACTTTTGTAGTAAAAGTTATTCTGTATTCTCCTCCGGATACCGTTTTTTTTCAACACTCTTGTAATTTCCATATTCTTGAAAAAATCTCCACAACGGTGCATCTGGGAGCAAAAAAGTCACAGACCATTGTGTTAAGGGAGCAATTTGCTACAACTTTTGTAGTAAAAGTTATTCTGTATTCTCCTCCGGATACCGTTTTTTTTCAACACTCTTGTAATTTCCATATTCTTGAAAAAATCTCCACAACGGTGCATCTGGGAGCAAAAAAGTCACAGACCATTGTGTTAAGGGAGCAATTTGCTACAACTTTTGTAGTAAAAGTTATTCTGTATTCTCCTCCGGATACCGTTTTTTTTTCAACACTCTTGTAATTTCCACATTCTTGAAAAAATCTCCACAATGGTGCATCTGGGAGCAAAAAAGTCACAGACCATTGTGTTAAGGGAACAATTTGCTACAACTTTTGTAGTAAAAGTTTTTCTGTATTCTGCTCCGGATACCGTTTTTTTTCAACACTCTTGTAATTTCCACATTCTTGAAAAAATCTCCACAATGGTGCATCTGGGAGCAAAAAAGTCACAGACCATTGTGTTAAGGGAACAATTTGCTACAACTTTTGTAGTAAAAGTTATTCTGTATTCTCCTCCGGATACCGTTTTTTTTCAACACTCTTGTAATTTCCATATTCTTGAAAAAATCTCCACAATGGTGCATCTGGGAGCAAAAACGTCACAGACCATTGTGTTAAGGGAACAATTTGCTACAACTTTTGTAGTAAAAGTTATTCTGTATTCTCCTCCGGATACCGTTTTTTTCAACACTCTTGTAATTTCCACATTCTTGAAAAAATCTCCACAATGGTGCATCTGGGAGCAAAAAAGTCACAGACCATTGTGTTAAGGGAACAATTTGCTACAACTTTTGTAGTAAAAGTTATTCTGTATTCTCCTCCGGATACCGTTTTTTTTCAACACTCTTGTAATTTCCATATTCTTGAAAAAATCTCCACAACGGTGCATCTGGGAGCAAAAAAGTCACAGACCATTGTGTTAAGGGAGCAATTTGCTACAACTTTTGTAGTAAAAGTTATTCTGTATTCTCCTCCGGATACCGTTTTTTTTTCAACACTCTTGTAATTTCCACATTCTTGAAAAAATCTCCACAATGGTGCATCTGGGAGCAAAAAAGTCACAGACCATTGTGTTAAGGGAACAATTTGCTACAACTTTTGTAGTAAAAGTTTTTCTGTATTCTGCTCCGGATACCGTTTTTTTTCAACACTCTTGTAATTTCCACATTCTTGAAAAAATCTCCACAATGGTGCATCTGGGAGCAAAAAAGTCACAGACCATTGTGTTAAGGGAACAATTTGCTACAACTTTTGTAGTAAAAGTTTTTCTGTATTCTGCTCCGGATACCGTTTTTTTTCAACACTCTTGTAATTTCCACATTCTTGAAAAAATCTCCACAATGGTGCATCTGGGAGCAAAAAAGTCACAGACCATTGTGTTAAGGGAACAATTTGCTACAACTTTTGTAGTAAAAGTTATTCTGTATTCTCCTCCGGATACCGTTTTTTTTCAACACTCTTGTAATTTCCATATTCTTGAAAAAATCTCCACAATGGTGCATCTGGGAGCAAAAACGTCACAGACCATTGTGTTAAGGGAACAATTTGCTACAACTTTTGTAGTAAAAGTTATTCTGTATTCTCCTCCGGATACCGTTTTTTTCAACACTCTTGTAATTTCCACATTCTTGAAAAAATCTCCACAATGGTGCATCTGGGAGCAAAAAAGTCACAGACCATTGTGTTAAGGGAACAATTTGCTACAACTTTTGTAGTAAAAGTTATTCTGTATTCTCCTCCGGATACCGTTTTTTTTCAACACTCTTGTAATTTCCATATTCTTGAAAAAATCTCCACAACGGTGCATCTGGGAGCAAAAAAGTCACAGACCATTGTGTTAAGGGAGCAATTTGCTACAACTTTTGTAGTAAAAGTTATTCTGTATTCTCCTCCGGATACCGTTTTTTTTTCAACACTCTTGTAATTTCCACATTCTTGAAAAAATCTCCACAATGGTGCATCTGGGAGCAAAAAAGTCACAGACCATTGTGTTAAGGGAACAATTTGCTACAACTTTTGTAGTAAAAGTTTTTCTGTATTCTGCTCCGGATACCGTTTTTTTTCAACACTCTTGTAATTTCCACATTCTTGAAAAAATCTCCACAATGGTGCATCTGGGAGCAAAAAAGTCACAGACCATTGTGTTAAGGGAACAATTTGCTACAACTTTTGTAGTAAAAGTTATTCTGTATTCTCCTCCGGATACCGTTTTTTTTCAACACTCTTGTAATTTCCATATTCTTGAAAAAATCTCCACAACGGTGCATCTGGGAGCAAAAAAGTCACAGACCATTGTGTTAAGGGAGCAATTTGCTACAACTTTTGTAGTAAAAGTTATTCTGTATTCTCCTCCGGATACCGTTTTTTTTCAACACTCTTGTAATTTCCATATTCTTGAAAAAATCTCCACAACGGTGCATCTGGGAGCAAAAAAGTCACAGACCATTGTGTTAAGGGAGCAATTTGCTACAACTTTTGTAGTAAAAGTTATTCTGTATTCTCCTCCGGATACCGTTTTTTTTTCAACACTCTTGTAATTTCCACATTCTTGAAAAAATCTCCACAATGGTGCATCTGGGAGCAAAAAAGTCACAGACCATTGTGTTAAGGGAACAATTTGCTACAACTTTTGTAGTAAAAGTTTTTCTGTATTCTGCTCCGGATACCGTTTTTTTTCAACACTCTTGTAATTTCCACATTCTTGAAAAAATCTCCACAATGGTGCATCTGGGAGCAAAAAAGTCACAGACCATTGTGTTAAGGGAACAATTTGCTACAACTTTTGTAGTAAAAGTTATTCTGTATTCTCCTCCGGATACCGTTTTTTTTCAACACTCTTGTAATTTCCATATTCTTGAAAAAATCTCCACAATGGTGCATCTGGGAGCAAAAACGTCACAGACCATTGTGTTAAGGGAACAATTTGCTACAACTTTTGTAGTAAAAGTTATTCTGTATTCTCCTCCGGATACCGTTTTTTTTCAACACTCTTGTAATTTCCACATTCTTGAAAAAATCTCCACAATGGTGCATCTGGGAGCAAAAAAGTTACAGACCATTGTGTTAAGGGCACAATTTGCTACAACTTTTGTAGTAAAAGTTTTTCTGTATTCTGCTCCGGATACCGTTTTTTTTCAACACTCTTGTAATTTGCACATTTTTCAAAAATTCTCCACATTGATGCATCTGGGAGCAAAAATGTTGGAGACCATTGTGTTAAGGGCACAATTTGCTACAACTTTTGTGGTAAAAGTTATTCTGTATTCTGCTCCGGATACCGTTTTTTTTCAACACTCTTGTAATTTGCACATTTTTCAAAAATTCTCCACATTGATGCATCTGGGAGCAAAAATGTTGGAGACCATTGTGTTAAGGGCACAATTTGCTACAACTTTTGTGGTAAAAGTTTTTCTGTATTCTGCTCCGGATACCGTTTTTTTTCAACACTCTTGTAATTTCCACATTCTTGAAAAAATCTCCATATTGATGCACCTGGGAGCAAAAAAGTCACAGACCATTGTGTTAAGGGCACAATTTGCTACAACTTTTGTTGTAAAAGTTTTTCTGTATTCTGCTCCGGATACCGTTTTTTTTCAACACTCTTGTAATTTGCACATTTTTCAAAAATTCTCCACATTGATGCATCTGGGAGCAAAAATGTTGGAGACCATTGTGTTAAGGGCACAATTTGCTACAACTTTTGTGGTAAAAGTTTTTCTGTATTCTGCTCCGGATACCGTTTTTTTTTCAACACTCTTGTAATTTCCACATTCTTGAAAAAATCTCCACAATGGTGCATCTGGGAGCAAAAAAGTCACAGACCATTGTGTTAAGGGAACAATTTGCTACAACTTTTGTAGTAAAAGTTATTCTGTATTCTCCTCCGGATACCGTTTTTTTTCAACACTCTTGTAATTTCCACATTCTTGAAAAAATCTCCACAATGGTGCATCTGGGAGCAAAAAAGTCACAGACCATTGTGTTAAGGGAGCAATTTGCTACAACTTTTGTAGTAAAAGTTATTCTGTATTCTCCTCCGGATACCGTTTTTTTTCAACACTCTTGTAATTTCCATATTCTTGAAAAAATCTCCACAACGGTGCATCTGGGAGCAAAAAAGTCACAGACCATTGTGTTAAGGGAGCAATTTGCTACAACTTTTGTAGTAAAAGTTATTCTGTATTCTCCTCCGGATACCGTTTTTTTTCAACACTCTTGTAATTTCCACATTCTTGAAAAAATCTCCATATTGATGCACCTGGGAGCAAAAAAGTCACAGACCATTGTGTTAAGGGCACAATTTACTACAACTTTTGTAGTAAAAGTTTTTCTGTATTCTGCTCCGAATACCGTTTTTTTTCAACACTCTTGTAATTTCCACATTCTTGAAAAAATCTCCATATTGATGCACCTGGGAGCAAAAAAGTCACAGACCATTGTGTTAAGGGCAAAATTTGCTACAACTTTTGTAGTAAAAGTTTTTCTGTGTTCTGCTTCGGATACCGTTTTTTTTCAACACTCTTGTAATTTCCACATTCTTGAAAAAATCTCCACAATGGTGCATCTGGGAGCAAAAAAGTCACAGACCATTGTGTTAAGGGAACAATTTGCTACAACTTTTGTAGTAAAAGTTTTTCTGTATTCTGCTCCGGATACCGTTTTTTTTCAACACTCTTGTAATTTCCACATTCTTGAAAAAATCTCCACAATGGTGCATCTGGGAGCAAAAAAGTCACAGACCATTGTGTTAAGGGAACAATTTGCTACAACTTTTGTAGTAAAAGTTATTCTGTATTCTCCTCCGGATACCGTTTTTTTTCAACACTCTTGTAATTTCCATATTCTTGAAAAAATCTCCACAACGGTGCATCTGGGAGCAAAAAAGTCACAGACCATTGTGTTAAGGGAGCAATTTGCTACAACTTTTGTAGTAAAAGTTATTCTGTATTCTCCTCCGGATACCGTTTTTTTTTCAACACTCTTGTAATTTCCACATTCTTGAAAAAATCTCCACAATGGTGCATCTGGGAGCAAAAAAGTCACAGACCATTGTGTTAAGGGAACAATTTGCTACAACTTTTGTAGTAAAAGTTTTTCTGTATTCTGCTCCGGATACCGTTTTTTTTCAACACTCTTGTAATTTCCACATTCTTGAAAAAATCTCCACAATGGTGCATCTGGGAGCAAAAAAGTCACAGACCATTGTGTTAAGGGAACAATTTGCTACAACTTTTGTAGTAAAAGTTATTCTGTATTCTCCTCCGGATACCGTTTTTTTTCAACACTCTTGTAATTTCCATATTCTTGAAAAAATCTCCACAACGGTGCATCTGGGAGCAAAAAAGTCACAGACCATTGTGTTAAGGGAGCAATTTGCTACAACTTTTGTAGTAAAAGTTATTCTGTATTCTCCTCCGGATACCGTTTTTTTTCAACACTCTTGTAATTTCCATATTCTTGAAAAAATCTCCACAACGGTGCATCTGGGAGCAAAAAAGTCACAGACCATTGTGTTAAGGGAGCAATTTGCTACAACTTTTGTAGTAAAAGTTATTCTGTATTCTCCTCCGGATACCGTTTTTTTTTCAACACTCTTGTAATTTCCACATTCTTGAAAAAATCTCCACAATGGTGCATCTGGGAGCAAAAAAGTCACAGACCATTGTGTTAAGGGAACAATTTGCTACAACTTTTGTAGTAAAAGTTTTTCTGTATTCTGCTCCGGATACCGTTTTTTTTCAACACTCTTGTAATTTCCACATTCTTGAAAAAATCTCCACAATGGTGCATCTGGGAGCAAAAAAGTCACAGACCATTGTGTTAAGGGAACAATTTGCTACAACTTTTGTAGTAAAAGTTATTCTGTATTCTCCTCCGGATACCGTTTTTTTTCAACACTCTTGTAATTTCCATATTCTTGAAAAAATCTCCACAACGGTGCATCTGGGAGCAAAAAAGTCACAGACCATTGTGTTAAGGGAGCAATTTGCTACAACTTTTGTAGTAAAAGTTATTCTGTATTCTCCTCCGGATACCGTTTTTTTTCAACACTCTTGTAATTTCCACATTCTTGAAAAAATCTCCACAATGGTGCATCTGGGAGCAAAAAAGTTACAGACCATTGTGTTAAGGGAACAATTTGCTACAACTTTTGTAGTAAAAGTTATTCTGTATTCTCCTCCGGATACCGTTTTTTTTCAACACTCTTGTAATTTCCATATTCTTGAAAAAATCTCCACAATGGTGCATCTGGGAGCAAAAAAGTCACAGACCATTGTGTTAAGGGAACAATTTGCTACAACTTTTGTAGTAAAAGTTATTCTGTATTCTCCTCCGGATACCGTTTTTTTTCAACACTCTTGTAATTTCCACATTCTTGAAAAAATCTCCACAATGGTGCATCTGGGAGCAAAAAAGTTACAGACCATTGTGTTAAGGGCACAATTTGCTACAACTTTTGTAGTAAAAGTTTTTCTGTATTCTGCTCCGGATACCGTTTTTTTTCAACACTCTTGTAATTTGCACATTTTTCAAAAATTCTCCACATTGATGCATCTGGGAGCAAAAATGTTGGAGACCATTGTGTTAAGGGCACAATTTGCAACAACTTTTGTAGTAAAAGTTTTTCTGTATTCTGCTCCGGATACCGTTTTTTTTCAACACTCTTGTAATTTACACATTTTTCAAAAATTCTCCACATTGATGCATCTGGGAGCAAAAATGTTGGAGACCATTGTGTTAAGGGCACAATTTGCTACAACTTTTGTGGTAAAAGTTATTCTGTATTCTGCTCCGGATACCGTTTTTTTTCAACACTCTTGTAATTTGCACATTTTTCAAAAATTCTCCACATTGATGCATCTGGGAGCAAAAATGTTGGAGACCATTGTGTTAAGGGCACAATTTGCTACAACTTTTGTGGTAAAAGTTTTTCTGTATTCTGCTCCGGTTACCGTTTTTTTTCAACACTCTTGTAATTTGCACATTTTTCAAAAATTCTCCACATTGATGCATCTGGGAGCAAAAATGTTGGAGACCATTGTGTTAAGGGCACAATTTGCTACAACTTTTGTGGTAAAAGTTATTCTGTATTCTGCTCCGAATACCGTTTTTTTTCAACACTCTTGTAATTTGCACATTTTTCAAAAATTCTCCACATTGATGCATCTGGGAGCAAAAATGTTGGAGACCATTGTGTTAAGGGCACAATTTGCTACAACTTTTGTGGTAAAAGTTTTTCTGTATTCTGCTCCGGATACCGTTTTTTTTCAACACTCTTGTAATTTCCACATTCTTGAAAAAATCTCCACAATGGTGCATCTGGGAGCAAAAAAGTCACAGACCATTGTGTTAAGGGAACAATTTGCTACAACTTTTGTAGTAAAAGTTATTCTGTATTCTCCTCCGGATACCGTTTTTTTTCAACACTCTTGTAATTTCCACATTCTTGAAAAAATCTCCACATTGATGCATCTGGGAGCAAAAATGTTGGAGACCATTGTGTTAAGGGCACAATTTGCTACAACTTTTGTGGTAAAAGTTTTTCTGTATTCTGCTCCGGATACCGTTTTTTTTCAACACTCTTGTAATTTCCACATTCTTGAAAAAATCTCCACAATGGTGCATCTGGGAGCAAAAAAGTCACAGACCATTGTGTTAAGGGAACAATTTGCTACAACTTTTGTAGTAAAAGTTTTTCTGTATTCTGCTCCGGATACCGTTTTTTTTCAACACTCTTGTAATTTCCACATTCTTGAAAAAATCTCCACAATGGTGCATCTGGGAGCAAAAAAGTCACAGACCATTGTGTTAAGGGAACAATTTGCTACAACTTTTGTAGTAAAAGTTATTCTGTATTCTCCTCCGGATACCGTTTTTTTTCAACACTCTTGTAATTTCCACATTCTTGAAAAAATCTCCACAATGGTGCATCTGGGAGCAAAAAAGTCACAGACCATTGTGTTAAGGGAACAATTTGCTACAACTTTTGTAGTAAAAGTTATTCTGTATTCTCCTCCGGATACCGTTTTTTTTCAACACTCTTGTAATTTCCACATTCTTGAAAAAATCTCCACAATGGTGCATCTGGGAGCAAAAAAGTTACAGACCATTGTGTTAAGGGAACAATTTGCTACAACTTTTGTAGTAAAAGTTATTCTGTATTCTCCTCCGGATACCGTTTTTTTTCAACACTCTTGTAATTTCCATATTCTTGAAAAAATCTCCACAATGGTGCATCTGGGAGCAAAAAAGTCACAGACCATTGTGTTAAGGGAACAATTTGCTACAACTTTTGTAGTAAAAGTTATTCTGTATTCTCCTCCGGATACCGTTTTTTTTCAACACTCTTGTAATTTCCACATTCTTGAAAAAATCTCCACAATGGTGCATCTGGGAGCAAAAAAGTTACAGACCATTGTGTTAAGGGCACAATTTGCTACAACTTTTGTAGTAAAAGTTTTTCTGTATTCTGCTCCGGATACCGTTTTTTTTCAACACTCTTGTAATTTGCACATTTTTCAAAAATTCTCCACATTGATGCATCTGGGAGCAAAAATGTTGGAGACCATTGTGTTAAGGGCACAATTTGCAACAACTTTTGTAGTAAAAGTTTTTCTGTATTCTGCTCCGGATACCGTTTTTTTTCAACACTCTTGTAATTTACACATTTTTCAAAAATTCTCCACATTGATGCATCTGGGAGCAAAAATGTTGGAGACCATTGTGTTAAGGGCACAATTTGCTACAACTTTTGTGGTAAAAGTTATTCTGTATTCTGCTCCGGATACCGTTTTTTTTCAACACTCTTGTAATTTGCACATTTTTCAAAAATTCTCCACATTGATGCATCTGGGAGCAAAAATGTTGGAGACCATTGTGTTAAGGGCACAATTTGCTACAACTTTTGTGGTAAAAGTTTTTCTGTATTCTGCTCCGGATACCGTTTTTTTTCAACACTCTTGTAATTTGCACATTTTTCAAAAATTCTCCACATTGATGCATCTGGGAGCAAAAATGTTGGAGACCATTGTGTTAAGGGCACAATTTGCTACAACTTTTGTGGTAAAAGTTATTCTGTATTCTGCTCCGAATACCGTTTTTTTTCAACACTCTTGTAATTTGCACATTTTTCAAAAATTCTCCACATTGATGCATCTGGGAGCAAAAATGTTGGAGACCATTGTGTTAAGGGCACAATTTGCTACAACTTTTGTGGTAAAAGTTTTTCTGTATTCTGCTCCGGATACCGTTTTTTTTCAACACTCTTGTAATTTCCACATTCTTGAAAAAATCTCCACAATGGTGCATCTGGGAGCAAAAAAGTCACAGACCATTGTGTTAAGGGAACAATTTGCTACAACTTTTGTAGTAAAAGTTATTCTGTATTCTCCTCCGGATACCGTTTTTTTTCAACACTCTTGTAATTTCCACATTCTTGAAAAAATCTCCACATTGATGCATCTGGGAGCAAAAATGTTGGAGACCATTGTGTTAAGGGCACAATTTGCTACAACTTTTGTGGTAAAAGTTTTTCTGTATTCTGCTCCGGATACCGTTTTTTTTCAACACTCTTGTAATTTCCACATTCTTGAAAAAATCTCCACAATGGTGCATCTGGGAGCAAAAAAGTCACAGACCATTGTGTTAAGGGAACAATTTGCTACAACTTTTGTAGTAAAAGTTTTTCTGTATTCTGCTCCGGATACCGTTTTTTTTCAACACTCTTGTAATTTCCACATTCTTGAAAAAATCTCCACAATGGTGCATCTGGGAGCAAAAAAGTCACAGACCATTGTGTTAAGGGAACAATTTGCTACAACTTTTGTAGTAAAAGTTATTCTGTATTCTCCTCCGGATACCGTTTTTTTTCAACACTCTTGTAATTTCCACATTCTTGAAAAAATCTCCACAATGGTGCATCTGGGAGCAAAAAAGTCACAGACCATTGTGTTAAGGGAACAATTTGCTACAACTTTTGTAGTAAAAGTTATTCTGTATTCTCCTCCGGATACCGTTTTTTTTCAACACTCTTGTAATTTCCATATTCTTGAAAAAATCTCCACAATGGTGCATCTGGGAGCAAAAAAGTCACAGACCATTGTGTTAAGGGAACAATTTGCTACAACTTTTGTAGTAAAAGTTATTCTGTATTCTCCTCCGGATACCGTTTTTTTTCAACACTCTTGTAATTTCCACATTCTTGAAAAAATCTCCACAATGGTGCATCTGGGAGCAAAAAAGTTACAGACCATTGTGTTAAGGGCACAATTTGCTACAACTTTTGTGGTAAAAGTTTTTCTGTATTCTGCTCCGGATACCGTTTTTTTTCAACACTCTTGTAATTTCCACATTCTTGAAAAAATCTCCACAATGGTGCATCTGGGAGCAAAAAAGTCACAGACCATTGTGTTAAGGGCACAATTTGCTACAACTTTTGTAGTAAAAGTTTTTCTGTATTCTGCTCCGGATACCGTTTTTTTTCAACACTCTTGTAATTTGCACATTTTTCAAAAATTCTCCACATTGATGCATCTGGGAGCAAAAATGTTGGAGACCATTGTGTTAAGGGCACAATTTGCTACAACTTTTGTGGTAAAAGTTATTCTGTATTCTGCTCCGGATACCGTTTTTTTTCAACACTCTTGTAATTTGCACATTTTTCAAAAATTC
This sequence comes from Onthophagus taurus, assembly GCF_036711975.1. Lineage (NCBI taxonomy): Eukaryota > Metazoa > Arthropoda > Insecta > Coleoptera > Scarabaeidae > Onthophagus > Onthophagus taurus. Next base: position 96,420 of record NW_027248944.1, read on the forward strand.
TCCACATTGATGCATCTGGGAGCAAAAATGTTGGAGACCATTGTGTTAAGGGCACAATTTGCTACAACTTTTGTGGTAAAAGTTTTTCTGTATTCTGCTCCGGATACCGTTTTTTTTCAACACTCTTGTAATTTCCACATTCTTGAAAAAATCTCCATATTGATGCACCTGGGAGCAAAAAAGTCACAGACCATTGTGTTAAGGGCACAATTTACTACAACTTTTGTAGTAAAAGTTTTTCTGTATTCTGCTCCGAATACCGTTTTTTCTCAACACTCTTGTAATTTCCACATTCTTGAAAAAATCTCCATATTGATGCACCTGGGAGCAAAAAAGTCACAGACCATTGTGTTAAGGGCACAATTTACTAAAACTTTTGTATAAAAGTTTTTCTGTGTTCTGCTCCGGATACCGTTTTTTTTCAACACTCTTGTAATTTCCACATTCTTGAAAAAATCTCCACAATGGTGCATCTGGGAGCAAAAAAGTTACAGACCATTGTGTTAAGGGCACAATTTGCTACAACTTTTGTAGTAAAAGTTTTTCTGTGTTCTGCTCCGGATACCGTTTTTTTTCAACACTCTTGTAATTTCCACATTCTTGAAAAAATCTCCACAATGGTGCATCTGGGAGCAAAAAAGTCACAGACCATTGTGTTAAGGGAGCAATTTGCTACAACTTTTGTAGTAAAAGTTTTTCTGTGTTCTGCTCCGGATACCGTTTTTTTTCAACACTCTTGTAATTTCCACATTCTTGAAAAAATCTCCACAATGGTGCATCTGGGAGCAAAAAAGTTACAGACCATTGTGTTAAGGGCACAATTTGCTACAACTTTTGTAGTAAAAGTTTTTCTGTGTTCTGCTCCGGATACCGTTTTTTTTCAACACTCTTGTAATTTCCACATTCTTGAAAAAATCTCCACAATGGTGCATCTGGGAGCAAAAAAGTCACAGACCATTGTGTTAAGGGAACAATTTGCTACAACTTTTGTAGTAAAAGTTATTCTGTATTCTCCTCCGGATACCGTTTTTTTTCAACACTCTTGTAATTTCCACATTCTTGAAAAAATCTCCACAATGGTGCATCTGGGAGCAAAAAAGTTACAGACCATTGTGTTAAGGGAACAATTTGCTACAACTTTTGTAGTAAAAGTTATTCTGTATTCTCCTCCGGATACCGTTTTTTTTCAACACTCTTGTAATTTCCATATTCTTGAAAAAATCTCCACAATGGTGCATCTGGGAGCAAAAAAGTCACAGACCATTGTGTTAAGGGAACAATTTGCTACAACTTTTGTAGTAAAAGTTATTCTGTATTCTCCTCCGGATACCGTTTTTTTTCAACACTCTTGTAATTTCCACATTCTTGAAAAAATCTCCACAATGGTGCATCTGGGAGCAAAAAAGTTACAGACCATTGTGTTAAGGGCACAATTTGCTACAACTTTTGTAGTAAAAGTTTTTCTGTATTCTGCTCCGGATACCGTTTTTTTTCAACACTCTTGTAATTTGCACATTTTTCAAAAATTCTCCACATTGATGCATCTGGGAGCAAAAATGTTGGAGACCATTGTGTTAAGGGCACAATTTGCAACAACTTTTGTAGTAAAAGTTTTTCTGTATTCTGCTCCGGATACCGTTTTTTTTCAACACTCTTGTAATTTACACATTTTTCAAAAATTCTCCACATTGATGCATCTGGGAGCAAAAATGTTGGAGACCATTGTGTTAAGGGCACAATTTGCTACAACTTTTGTGGTAAAAGTTATTCTGTATTCTGCTCCGGATACCGTTTTTTTTCAACACTCTTGTAATTTGCACATTTTTCAAAAATTCTCCACATTGATGCATCTGGGAGCAAAAATGTTGGAGACCATTGTGTTAAGGGCACAATTTGCTACAACTTTTGTGGTAAAAGTTTTTCTGTATTCTGCTCCGGATACCGTTTTTTTTCAACACTCTTGTAATTTGCACATTTTTCAAAAATTCTCCACATTGATGCATCTGGGAGCAAAAATGTTGGAGACCATTGTGTTAAGGGCACAATTTGCTACAACTTTTGTGGTAAAAGTTATTCTGTATTCTGCTCCGAATACCGTTTTTTTTCAACACTCTTGTAATTTGCACATTTTTCAAAAATTCTCCACATTGATGCATCTGGGAGCAAAAATGTTGGAGACCATTGTGTTAAGGGCACAATTTGCTACAACTTTTGTGGTAAAAGTTTTTCTGTATTCTGCTCCGGATACCGTTTTTTTTCAACACTCTTGTAATTTCCACATTCTTGAAAAAATCTCCACAATGGTGCATCTGGGAGCAAAAAAGTCACAGACCATTGTGTTAAGGGAACAATTTGCTACAACTTTTGTAGTAAAAGTTATTCTGTATTCTCCTCCGGATACCGTTTTTTTTCAACACTCTTGTAATTTCCACATTCTTGAAAAAATCTCCACATTGATGCATCTGGGAGCAAAAATGTTGGAGACCATTGTGTTAAGGGCACAATTTGCTACAACTTTTGTGGTAAAAGTTTTTCTGTATTCTGCTCCGGATACCGTTTTTTTTCAACACTCTTGTAATTTCCACATTCTTGAAAAAATCTCCACAATGGTGCATCTGGGAGCAAAAAAGTCACAGACCATTGTGTTAAGGGAACAATTTGCTACAACTTTTGTAGTAAAAGTTTTTCTGTATTCTGCTCCGGATACCGTTTTTTTTCAACACTCTTGTAATTTCCACATTCTTGAAAAAATCTCCACAATGGTGCATCTGGGAGCAAAAAAGTCACAGACCATTGTGTTAAGGGAACAATTTGCTACAACTTTTGTAGTAAAAGTTATTCTGTATTCTCCTCCGGATACCGTTTTTTTTCAACACTCTTGTAATTTCCACATTCTTGAAAAAATCTCCACAATGGTGCATCTGGGAGCAAAAAAGTCACAGACCATTGTGTTAAGGGAACAATTTGCTACAACTTTTGTAGTAAAAGTTATTCTGTATTCTCCTCCGGATACCGTTTTTTTTCAACACTCTTGTAATTTCCATATTCTTGAAAAAATCTCCACAATGGTGCATCTGGGAGCAAAAAAGTCACAGACCATTGTGTTAAGGGAACAATTTGCTACAACTTTTGTAGTAAAAGTTATTCTGTATTCTCCTCCGGATACCGTTTTTTTTCAACACTCTTGTAATTTCCACATTCTTGAAAAAATCTCCACAATGGTGCATCTGGGAGCAAAAAAGTTACAGACCATTGTGTTAAGGGCACAATTTGCTACAACTTTTGTGGTAAAAGTTTTTCTGTATTCTGCTCCGGATACCGTTTTTTTTCAACACTCTTGTAATTTCCACATTCTTGAAAAAATCTCCACAATGGTGCATCTGGGAGCAAAAAAGTCACAGACCATTGTGTTAAGGGCACAATTTGCTACAACTTTTGTAGTAAAAGTTTTTCTGTATTCTGCTCCGGATACCGTTTTTTTTCAACACTCTTGTAATTTGCACATTTTTCAAAAATTCTCCACATTGATGCATCTGGGAGCAAAAATGTTGGAGACCATTGTGTTAAGGGCACAATTTGCTACAACTTTTGTGGTAAAAGTTATTCTGTATTCTGCTCCGGATACCGTTTTTTTTCAACACTCTTGTAATTTGCACATTTTTCAAAAATTCTCCACATTGATGCATCTGGGAGCAAAAATGTTGGAGACCATTGTGTTAAGGGCACAATTTGCTACAACTTTTGTGGTAAAAGTTTTTCTGTATTCTGCTCCGGATACCGTTTTTTTTCAACACTCTTGTAATTTCCACATTCTTGAAAAAATCTCCATATTGATGCACCTGGGAGCAAAAAAGTCACAGACCATTGTGTTAAGGGCACAATTTACTACAACTTTTGTAGTAAAAGTTTTTCTGTATTCTGCTCCGAATACCGTTTTTTTTCAACACTCTTGTAATTTCCACATTCTTGAAAAAATCTCCATATTGATGCACCTGGGAGCAAAAAAGTCACAGACCATTGTGTTAAGGGCACAATTTACTAAAACTTTTGTATAAAAGTTTTTCTGTGTTCTGCTCCGGATACCGTTTTTTTTCAACACTCTTGTAATTTCCACATTCTTGAAAAAATCTCCACAATGGTGCATCTGGGAGCAAAAAAGTTACAGACCATTGTGTTAAGGGCACAATTTGCTACAACTTTTGTAGTAAAAGTTTTTCTGTGTTCTGCTCCGGATACCGTTTTTTTTCAACACTCTTGTAATTTCCACATTCTTGAAAAAATCTCCACAATGGTGCATCTGGGAGCAAAAAAGTCACAGACCATTGTGTTAAGGGAGCAATTTGCTACAACTTTTGTAGTAAAAGTTTTTCTGTGTTCTGCTCCGGATACCGTTTTTTTTCAACACTCTTGTAATTTCCACATTCTTGAAAAAATCTCCACAATGGTGCATCTGGGAGCAAAAAAGTTACAGACCATTGTGTTAAGGGCACAATTTGCTACAACTTTTGTAGTAAAAGTTTTTCTGTGTTCTGCTCCGGATACCGTTTTTTTTCAACACTCTTGTAATTTCCACATTCTTGAAAAAATCTCCACAATGGTGCATCTGGGAGCAAAAAAGTCACAGACCATTGTGTTAAGGGAACAATTTGCTACAACTTTTGTAGTAAAAGTTATTCTGTATTCTCCTCCGGATACCGTTTTTTTTCAACACTCTTGTAATTTCCATATTCTTGAAAAAATCTCCACAATGGTGCATCTGGGAGCAAAAACGTCACAGACCATTGTGTTAAGGGAACAATTTGCTACAACTTTTGTAGTAAAAGTTATTCTGTATTCTCCTCCGGATACCGTTTTTTTTCAACACTCTTGTAATTTCCACATTCTTGAAAAAATCTCCACAATGGTGCATCTGGGAGCAAAAAAGTTACAGACCATTGTGTTAAGGGCACAATTTGCTACAACTTTTGTAGTAAAAGTTTTTCTGTATTCTGCTCCGGATACCGTTTTTTTTCAACACTGTTGTAATTTCCACATTCTTGAAAAAATCTCCACAATGGTGCATCTGGGAGCAAAAAAGTCACAGACCATTGTGTTAAGGGAACAATTTGCTACAACTTTTGTAGTAAAAGTTATTCTGTATTCTCCTCCGGATACCGTTTTTTTTCAACACTCTTGTAATTTCCATATTCTTGAAAAAATCTCCACAACGGTGCATCTGGGAGCAAAAAAGTCACAGACCATTGTGTTAAGGGAGCAATTTGCTACAACTTTTGTAGTAAAAGTTATTCTGTATTCTCCTCCGGATACCGTTTTTTTTCAACACTCTTGTAATTTCCACATTCTTGAAAAAATCTCCACAATGGTGCATCTGGGAGCAAAAAAGTTACAGACCATTGTGTTAAGGGAACAATTTGCTACAACTTTTGTAGTAAAAGTTATTCTGTATTCTCCTCCGGATACCGTTTTTTTTCAACACTCTTGTAATTTCCATATTCTTGAAAAAATCTCCACAATGGTGCATCTGGGAGCAAAAAAGTCACAGACCATTGTGTTAAGGGAACAATTTGCTACAACTTTTGTAGTAAAAGTTATTCTGTATTCTCCTCCGGATACCGTTTTTTTTCAACACTCTTGTAATTTCCACATTCTTGAAAAAATCTCCACAATGGTGCATCTGGGAGCAAAAAAGTTACAGACCATTGTGTTAAGGGCACAATTTGCTACAACTTTTGTAGTAAAAGTTTTTCTGTATTCTGCTCCGGATACCGTTTTTTTTCAACACTCTTGTAATTTGCACATTTTTCAAAAATTCTCCACATTGATGCATCTGGGAGCAAAAATGTTGGAGACCATTGTGTTAAGGGCACAATTTGCAACAACTTTTGTAGTAAAAGTTTTTCTGTATTCTGCTCCGGATACCGTTTTTTTTCAACACTCTTGTAATTTACACATTTTTCAAAAATTCTCCACATTGATGCATCTGGGAGCAAAAATGTTGGAGACCATTGTGTTAAGGGCACAATTTGCTACAACTTTTGTAGTAAAAGTTATTCTGTATTCTCCTCCGGATACCGTTTTTTTTCAACACTCTTGTAATTTCCACATTCTTGAAAAAATCTCCACAATGGTGCATCTGGGAGCAAAAAAGTTACAGACCATTGTGTTAAGGGCACAATTTGCTACAACTTTTGTAGTAAAAGTTTTTCTGTGTTCTGCTCCGGATACCGTTTTTTTTCAACACTCTTGTAATTTCCACATTCTTGAAAAAATCTCCACAATGGTGCATCTGGGAGCAAAAAAGTCACAGACCATTGTGTTAAGGGAGCAATTTGCTACAACTTTTGTAGTAAAAGTTTTTCTGTGTTCTGCTCCGGATACCGTTTTTTTTCAACACTCTTGTAATTTCCACATTCTTGAAAAAATCTCCACAATGGTGCATCTGGGAGCAAAAAAGTTACAGACCATTGTGTTAAGGGCACAATTTGCTACAACTTTTGTAGTAAAAGTTTTTCTGTGTTCTGCTCCGGATACCGTTTTTTTTCAACACTCTTGTAATTTCCACATTCTTGAAAAAATCTCCACAATGGTGCATCTGGGAGCAAAAAAGTCACAGACCATTGTGTTAAGGGAACAATTTGCTACAACTTTTGTAGTAAAAGTTATTCTGTATTCTCCTCCGGATACCGTTTTTTTTCAACACTCTTGTAATTTCCATATTCTTGAAAAAATCTCCACAATGGTGCATCTGGGAGCAAAAACGTCACAGACCATTGTGTTAAGGGAACAATTTGCTACAACTTTTGTAGTAAAAGTTATTCTGTATTCTCCTCCGGATACCGTTTTTTTTCAACACTCTTGTAATTTCCACATTCTTGAAAAAATCTCCACAATGGTGCATCTGGGAGCAAAAAAGTCACAGACCATTGTGTTAAGGGAACAATTTGCTACAACTTTTGTAGTAAAAGTTATTCTGTATTCTCCTCCGGATACCGTTTTTTTTCAACACTCTTGTAATTTCCACATTCTTGAAAAAATCTCCACAATGGTGCATCTGGGAGCAAAAAAGTTACAGACCATTGTGTTAAGGGCACAATTTGCTACAACTTTTGTAGTAAAAGTTTTTCTGTGTTCTGCTCCGGATACCGTTTTTTTTCAACACTCTTGTAATTTCCACATTCTTGAAAAAATCTCCACAATGGTGCATCTGGGAGCAAAAAAGTCACAGACCATTGTGTTAAGGGAGCAATTTGCTACAACTTTTGTAGTAAAAGTTTTTCTGTGTTCTGCTCCGGATACCGTTTTTTTTCAACACTCTTGTAATTTCCACATTCTTGAAAAAATCTCCACAATGGTGCATCTGGGAGCAAAAAAGTTACAGACCATTGTGTTAAGGGCACAATTTGCTACAACTTTTGTAGTAAAAGTTTTTCTGTGTTCTGCTCCGGATACCGTTTTTTTTCAACACTCTTGTAATTTCCACATTCTTGAAAAAATCTCCACAATGGTGCATCTGGGAGCAAAAAAGTCACAGACCATTGTGTTAAGGGAACAATTTGCTACAACTTTTGTAGTAAAAGTTATTCTGTATTCTCCTCCGGATACCGTTTTTTTTCAACACTCTTGTAATTTCCATATTCTTGAAAAAATCTCCACAATGGTGCATCTGGGAGCAAAAACGTCACAGACCATTGTGTTAAGGGAACAATTTGCTACAACTTTTGTAGTAAAAGTTATTCTGTATTCTCCTCCGGATACCGTTTTTTTTCAACACTCTTGTAATTTCCACATTCTTGAAAAAATCTCCACAATGGTGCATCTGGGAGCAAAAAAGTTACAGACCATTGTGTTAAGGGCACAATTTGCTACAACTTTTGTAGTAAAAGTTTTTCTGTATTCTGCTCCGGATACCGTTTTTTTTCAACACTGTTGTAATTTCCACATTCTTGAAAAAATCTCCACAATGGTGCATCTGGGAGCAAAAAAGTCACAGACCATTGTGTTAAGGGAACAATTTGCTACAACTTTTGTAGTAAAAGTTATTCTGTATTCTCCTCCGGATACCGTTTTTTTTCAACACTCTTGTAATTTCCATATTCTTGAAAAAATCTCCACAACGGTGCATCTGGGAGCAAAAAAGTCACAGACCATTGTGTTAAGGGAGCAATTTGCTACAACTTTTGTAGTAAAAGTTATTCTGTATTCTCCTCCGGATACCGTTTTTTTTCAACACTCTTGTAATTTCCACATTCTTGAAAAAATCTCCACAATGGTGCATCTGGGAGCAAAAAAGTTACAGACCATTGTGTTAAGGGAACAATTTGCTACAACTTTTGTAGTAAAAGTTATTCTGTATTCTCCTCCGGATACCGTTTTTTTTCAACACTCTTGTAATTTCCATATTCTTGAAAAAATCTCCACAATGGTGCATCTGGGAGCAAAAAAGTCACAGACCATTGTGTTAAGGGAACAATTTGCTACAACTTTTGTAGTAAAAGTTATTCTGTATTCTCCTCCGGATACCGTTTTTTTTCAACACTCTTGTAATTTCCACATTCTTGAAAAAATCTCCACAATGGTGCATCTGGGAGCAAAAAAGTTACAGACCATTGTGTTAAGGGCACAATTTGCTACAACTTTTGTAGTAAAAGTTTTTCTGTATTCTGCTCCGGATACCGTTTTTTTTCAACACTCTTGTAATTTGCACATTTTTCAAAAATTCTCCACATTGATGCATCTGGGAGCAAAAATGTTGGAGACCATTGTGTTAAGGGCACAATTTGCAACAACTTTTGTAGTAAAAGTTTTTCTGTATTCTGCTCCGGATACCGTTTTTTTTCAACACTCTTGTAATTTACACATTTTTCAAAAATTCTCCACATTGATGCATCTGGGAGCAAAAATGTTGGAGACCATTGTGTTAAGGGCACAATTTGCTACAACTTTTGTGGTAAAAGTTATTCTGTATTCTGCTCCGGATACCGTTTTTTTTCAACACTCTTGTAATTTGCACATTTTTCAAAAATTCTCCACATTGATGCATCTGGGAGCAAAAATGTTGGAGACCATTGTGTTAAGGGCACAATTTGCTACAACTTTTGTGGTAAAAGTTTTTCTGTATTCTGCTCCGGATACCGTTTTTTTTCAACACTCTTGTAATTTGCACATTTTTCAAAAATTCTCCACATTGATGCATCTGGGAGCAAAAATGTTGGAGACCATTGTGTTAAGGGCACAATTTGCTACAACTTTTGTGGTAAAAGTTATTCTGTATTCTGCTCCGAATACCGTTTTTTTTCAACACTCTTGTAATTTGCACATTTTTCAAAAATTCTCCACATTGATGCATCTGGGAGCAAAAATGTTGGAGACCATTGTGTTAAGGGCACAATTTGCTACAACTTTTGTGGTAAAAGTTTTTCTGTATTCTGCTCCGGATACCGTTTTTTTTCAACACTCTTGTAATTTCCACATTCTTGAAAAAATCTCCACAATGGTGCATCTGGGAGCAAAAAAGTCACAGACCATTGTGTTAAGGGAACAATTTGCTACAACTTTTGTAGTAAAAGTTATTCTGTATTCTCCTCCGGATACCGTTTTTTTTCAACACTCTCGTAATTTCCACATTCTTGAAAAAATCTCCACATTGATGCATCTGGGAGCAAAAATGTTGGAGACCATTGTGTTAAGGGCACAATTTGCTACAACTTTTGTGGTAAAAGTTTTTCTGTATTCTGCTCCGGATACCGTTTTTTTTCAACACTCTTGTAATTTCCACATTCTTGAAAAAATCTCCACAATGGTGCATCTGGGAGCAAAAAAGTCACAGACCATTGTGTTAAGGGAACAATTTGCTACAACTTTTGTAGTAAAAGTTTTTCTGTATTCTGCTCCGGATACCGTTTTTTTTCAACACTCTTGTAATTTCCACATTCTTGAAAAAATCTCCACAATGGTGCATCTGGGAGCAAAAAAGTCACAGACCATTGTGTTAAGGGAACAATTTGCTACAACTTTTGTAGTAAAAGTTATTCTGTATTCTCCTCCGGATACCGTTTTTTTTCAACACTCTTGTAATTTCCACATTCTTGAAAAAATCTCCACAATGGTGCATCTGGGAGCAAAAAAGTCACAGACCATTGTGTTAAGGGAACAATTTGCTACAACTTTTGTAGTAAAAGTTATTCTGTATTCTCCTCCGGATACCGTTTTTTTTCAACACTCTTGTAATTTCCATATTCTTGAAAAAATCTCCACAATGGTGCATCTGGGAGCAAAAAAGTCACAGACCATTGTGTTAAGGGAACAATTTGCTACAACTTTTGTAGTAAAAGTTATTCTGTATTCTCCTCCGGATACCGTTTTTTTTCAACACTCTTGTAATTTCCACATTCTTGAAAAAATCTCCACAATGGTGCATCTGGGAGCAAAAAAGTTACAGACCATTGTGTTAAGGGCACAATTTGCTACAACTTTTGTGGTAAAAGTTTTTCTGTATTCTGCTCCGGATACCGTTTTTTTTCAACACTCTTGTAATTTCCACATTCTTGAAAAAATCTCCACAATGGTGCATCTGGGAGCAAAAAAGTCACAGACCATTGTGTTAAGGGCACAATTTGCTACAACTTTTGTAGTAAAAGTTTTTCTGTATTCTGCTCCGGATACCGTTTTTTTTCAACACTCTTGTAATTTGCACATTTTTCAAAAATTCTCCACATTGATGCATCTGGGAGCAAAAATGTTGGAGACCATTGTGTTAAGGGCACAATTTGCTACAACTTTTGTGGTAAAAGTTATTCTGTATTCTGCTCCGGATACCGTTTTTTTTCAACACTCTTGTAATTTGCACATTTTTCAAAAATTCTCCACATTGATGCATCTGGGAGCAAAAATGTTGGAGACCATTGTGTTAAGGGCACAATTTGCTACAACTTTTGTGGTAAAAGTTTTTCTGTATTCTGCTCCGGATACCGTTTTTTTTCAACACTCTTGTAATTTCCACATTCTTGAAAAAATCTCCATATTGATGCACCTGGGAGCAAAAAAGTCACAGACCATTGTGTTAAGGGCACAATTTACTACAACTTTTGTAGTAAAAGTTTTTCTGTATTCTGCTCCGAATACCGTTTTTTTTCAACACTCTTGTAATTTCCACATTCTTGAAAAAATCTCCATATTGATGCACCTGGGAGCAAAAAAGTCACAGACCATTGTGTTAAGGGCACAATTTACTACAACTTTTGTATAAAAGTTTTTCTGTGTTCTGCTCCGGATACCGTTTTTTTTCAACACTCTTGTAATTTCCACATTCTTGAAAAAATCTCCACAATGGTGCATCTGGGAGCAAAAAAGTTACAGACCATTGTGTTAAGGGCACAATTTGCTACAACTTTTGTAGTAAAAGTTTTTCTGTGTTCTGCTCCGGATACCGTTTTTTTTCAACACTCTTGTAATTTCCACATTCTTGAAAAAATCTCCACAATGGTGCATCTGGGAGCAAAAAAGTCACAGACCATTGTGTTAAGGGAGCAATTTGCTACAACTTTTGTAGTAAAAGTTTTTCTGTGTTCTGCTCCGGATACCGTTTTTTTTCAACACTCTTGTAATTTCCACATTCTTGAAAAAATCTCCACAATGGTGCATCTGGGAGCAAAAAAGTTACAGACCATTGTGTTAAGGGCACAATTTGCTACAACTTTTGTAGTAAAAGTTTTTCTGTATTCTGCTCCGGATACCGTTTTTTTTCAACACTCTTGTAATTTGCACATTTTTCAAAAATTCTCCACATTGATGCATCTGGGAGCAAAAATGTTGGAGACCATTGTGTTAAGGGCACAATTTGCAACAACTTTTGTAGTAAAAGTTTTTCTGTATTCTGCTCCGGATACCGTTTTTTTTCAACACTCTTGTAATTTACACATTTTTCAAAAATTCTCCACATTGATGCATCTGGGAGCAAAAATGTTGGAGACCATTGTGTTAAGGGCACAATTTGCTACAACTTTTGTGGTAAAAGTTATTCTGTATTCTGCTCCGGATACCGTTTTTTTTCAACACTCTTGTAATTTGCACATTTTTCAAAAATTCTCCACATTGATGCATCTGGGAGCAAAAATGTTGGAGACCATTGTGTTAAGGGCACAATTTGCTACAACTTTTGTGGTAAAAGTTTTTCTGTATTCTGCTCCGGATACCGTTTTTTTTCAACACTCTTGTAATTTGCACATTTTTCAAAAATTCTCCACATTGATGCATCTGGGAGCAAAAATGTTGGAGACCATTGTGTTAAGGGCACAATTTGCTACAACTTTTGTGGTAAAAGTTATTCTGTATTCTGCTCCGAATACCGTTTTTTTTCAACACTCTTGTAATTTGCACATTTTTCAAAAATTCTCCACATTGATGCATCTGGGAGCAAAAATGTTGGAGACCATTGTGTTAAGGGCACAATTTGCTACAACTTTTGTGGTAAAAGTTTTTCTGTATTCTGCTCCGGATACCGTTTTTTTTCAACACTCTTGTAATTTCCACATTCTTGAAAAAATCTCCACAATGGTGCATCTGGGAGCAAAAAAGTCACAGACCATTGTGTTAAGGGAACAATTTGCTACAACTTTTGTAGTAAAAGTTATTCTGTATTCTCCTCCGGATACCGTTTTTTTTCAACACTCTTGTAATTTCCACATTCTTGAAAAAATCTCCACATTGATGCATCTGGGAGCAAAAATGTTGGAGACCATTGTGTTAAGGGCACAATTTGCTACAACTTTTGTGGTAAAAGTTTTTCTGTATTCTGCTCCGGATACCGTTTTTTTTCAACACTCTTGTAATTTCCACATTCTTGAAAAAATCTCCACAATGGTGCATCTGGGAGCAAAAAAGTCACAGACCATTGTGTTAAGGGAACAATTTGCTACAACTTTTGTAGTAAAAGTTTTTCTGTATTCTGCTCCGGATACCGTTTTTTTTCAACACTCTTGTAATTTCCACATTCTTGAAAAAATCTCCACAATGGTGCATCTGGGAGCAAAAAAGTCACAGACCATTGTGTTAAGGGAACAATTTGCTACAACTTTTGTAGTAAAAGTTATTCTGTATTCTCCTCCGGATACCGTTTTTTTTCAACACTCTTGTAATTTCCACATTCTTGAAAAAATCTCCACAATGGTGCATCTGGGAGCAAAAAAGTCACAGACCATTGTGTTAAGGGAACAATTTGCTACAACTTTTGTAGTAAAAGTTATTCTGTATTCTCCTCCGGATACCGTTTTTTTTCAACACTCTTGTAATTTCCATATTCTTGAAAAAATCTCCACAATGGTGCATCTGGGAGCAAAAAAGTCACAGACCATTGTGTTAAGGGAACAATTTGCTACAACTTTTGTAGTAAAAGTTATTCTGTATTCTCCTCCGGATACCGTTTTTTTTCAACACTCTTGTAATTTCCACATTCTTGAAAAAATCTCCACAATGGTGCATCTGGGAGCAAAAAAGTTACAGACCATTGTGTTAAGGGCACAATTTGCTACAACTTTTGTGGTAAAAGTTTTTCTGTATTCTGCTCCGGATACCGTTTTTTTTCAACACTCTTGTAATTTCCACATTCTTGAAAAAATCTCCACAATGGTGCATCTGGGAGCAAAAAAGTCACAGACCATTGTGTTAAGGGCACAATTTGCTACAACTTTTGTAGTAAAAGTTTTTCTGTATTCTGCTCCGGATACCGTTTTTTTTCAACACTCTTGTAATTTGCACATTTTTCAAAAATTCTCCACATTGATGCATCTGGGAGCAAAAATGTTGGAGACCATTGTGTTAAGGGCACAATTTGCTACAACTTTTGTGGTAAAAGTTATTCTGTATTCTGCTCCGGATACCGTTTTTTTTCAACACTCTTGTAATTTGCACATTTTTCAAAAATTCTCCACATTGATGCATCTGGGAGCAAAAATGTTGGAGACCATTGTGTTAAGGGCACAATTTGCTACAACTTTTGTGGTAAAAGTTTTTCTGTATTCTGCTCCGGATACCGTTTTTTTTCAACACTCTTGTAATTTCCACATTCTTGAAAAAATCTCCATATTGATGCACCTGGGAGCAAAAAAGTCACAGACCATTGTGTTAAGGGCACAATTTACTACAACTTTTGTAGTAAAAGATTTTCTGTATTCTGCTCCGAATACCGTTTTTTTTCAACACTCTTGTAATTTCCACATTCTTGAAAAAATCTCCATATTGATGCACCTGGGAGCAAAAAAGTCACAGACCATTGTGTTAAGGGCACAATTTACTACAACTTTTGTATAAAAGTTTTTCTGTGTTCTGCTCCGGATACCGTTTTTTTTCAACACTCTTGTAATTTCCACATTCTTGAAAAAATCTCCACAATGGTGCATCTGGGAGCAAAAAAGTCACAGACCATTGTGTTAAGGGAGCAATTTGCTACAACTTTTGTAGTAAAAGTTTTTCTGTGTTCTGCTCCGGATACCGTTTTTTTTCAACACTCTTGTAATTTCCACATTCTTGAAAAAATCTCCACAATGGTGCATCTGGGAGCAAAAAAGTTACAGACCATTGTGTTAAGGGCACAATTTGCTACAACTTTTGTAGTAAAAGTTTTTCTGTGTTCTGCTCCGGATACCGTTTTTTTTCAACACTCTTGTAATTTCCACATTCTTGAAAAAATCTCCACAATGGTGCATCTGGGAGCAAAAAAGTCACAGACCATTGTGTTAAGGGAACAATTTGCTACAACTTTTGTAGTAAAAGTTATTCTGTATTCTCCTCCGGATACCGTTTTTTTTTCAACACTCTTGTAATTTCCATATTCTTGAAAAAATCTCCACAATGGTGCATCTGGGAGCAAAAACGTCACAGACCATTGTGTTAAGGGAACAATTTGCTACAACTTTTGTAGTAAAAGTTATTCTGTATTCTCCTCCGGATACCGTTTTTTTTCAACACTCTTGTAATTTCCACATTCTTGAAAAAATCTCCACAATGGTGCATCTGGGAGCAAAAAAGTTACAGACCATTGTGTTAAGGGCACAATTTGCTACAACTTTTGTAGTAAAAGTTTTTCTGTGTTCTGCTCCGGATACCGTTTTTTTTCAACACTCTTGTAATTTCCACATTCTTGAAAAAATCTCCACAATGGTGCATCTGGGAGCAAAAAAGTCACAGACCATTGTGTTAAGGGAGCAATTTGCTACAACTTTTGTAGTAAAAGTTTTTCTGTGTTCTGCTCCGGATACCGTTTTTTTTCAACACTCTTGTAATTTCCACATTCTTGAAAAAATCTCCACAATGGTGCATCTGGGAGCAAAAAAGTTACAGACCATTGTGTTAAGGGCACAATTTGCTACAACTTTTGTAGTAAAAGTTTTTCTGTGTTCTGCTCCGGATACCGTTTTTTTTCAACACTCTTGTAATTTCCACATTCTTGAAAAAATCTCCACAATGGTGCATCTGGGAGCAAAAAAGTCACAGACCATTGTGTTAAGGGAACAATTTGCTACAACTTTTGTAGTAAAAGTTATTCTGTATTCTCCTCCGGATACCGTTTTTTTTCAACACTCTTGTAATTTCCATATTCTTGAAAAAATCTCCACAATGGTGCATCTGGGAGCAAAAACGTCACAGACCATTGTGTTAAGGGAACAATTTGCTACAACTTTTGTAGTAAAAGTTATTCTGTATTCTCCTCCGGATACCGTTTTTTTTCAACACTCTTGTAATTTCCACATTCTTGAAAAAATCTCCACAATGGTGCATCTGGGAGCAAAAAAGTTACAGACCATTGTGTTAAGGGCACAATTTGCTACAACTTTTGTAGTAAAAGTTTTTCTGTATTCTGCTCCGGATACCGTTTTTTTTCAACACTGTTGTAATTTCCACATTCTTGAAAAAATCTCCACAATGGTGCATCTGGGAGCAAAAAAGTCACAGACCATTGTGTTAAGGGAACAATTTGCTACAACTTTTGTAGTAAAAGTTATTCTGTATTCTCCTCCGGATACCGTTTTTTTTCAACACTCTTGTAATTTCCATATTCTTGAAAAAATCTCCACAACGGTGCATCTGGGAGCAAAAAAGTCACAGACCATTGTGTTAAGGGAGCAATTTGCTACAACTTTTGTAGTAAAAGTTATTCTGTATTCTCCTCCGGATACCGTTTTTTTTCAACACTCTTGTAATTTCCACATTCTTGAAAAAATCTCCACAATGGTGCATCTGGGAGCAAAAAAGTTACAGACCATTGTGTTAAGGGAACAATTTGCTACAACTTTTGTAGTAAAAGTTATTCTGTATTCTCCTCCGAATACCGTTTTTTTCAACACTCTTGTAATTTCCATATTCTTGAAAAAATCTCCACAATGGTGCATCTGGGAGCAAAAAAGTCACAGACCATTGTGTTAAGGGAACAATTTGCTACAACTTTTGTAGTAAAAGTTATTCTGTATTCTCCTCCGGATACCGTTTTTTTTCAACACTCTTGTAATTTCCACATTCTTGAAAAAATCTCCACAATGGTGCATCTGGGAGCAAAAATGTTGGAGACCATTGTGTTAAGGGCACAATTTGCAACAACTTTTGTAGTAAAAGTTTTTCTGTATTCTGCTCCGGATACCGTTTTTTTTCAACACTCTTGTAATTTACACATTTTTCAAAAATTCTCCACATTGATGCATCTGGGAGCAAAAATGTTGGAGACCATTGTGTTAAGGGCACAATTTGCTACAACTTTTGTGGTAAAAGTTATTCTGTATTCTGCTCCGGATACCGTTTTTTTTCAACACTCTTGTAATTTGCACATTTTTCAAAAATTCTCCACATTGATGCATCTGGGAGCAAAAATGTTGGAGACCATTGTGTTAAGGGCACAATTTGCTACAACTTTTGTGGTAAAAGTTTTTCTGTATTCTGCTCCGGATACCGTTTTTTTTCAACACTCTTGTAATTTGCACATTTTTCAAAAATTCTCCACATTGATGCATCTGGGAGCAAAAATGTTGGAGACCATTGTGTTAAGGGCACAATTTGCTACAACTTTTGTGGTAAAAGTTATTCTGTATTCTGCTCCGAATACCGTTTTTTTTCAACACTCTTGTAATTTGCACATTTTTCAAAAATTCTCCACATTGATGCATCTGGGAGCAAAAATGTTGGAGACCATTGTGTTAAGGGCACAATTTGCTACAACTTTTGTGGTAAAAGTTTTTCTGTATTCTGCTCCGGATACCGTTTTTTTTCAACACTCTTGTAATTTCCACATTCTTGAAAAAATCTCCACAATGGTGCATCTGGGAGCAAAAAAGTCACAGACCATTGTGTTAAGGGAACAATTTGCTACAACTTTTGTAGTAAAAGTTATTCTGTATTCTCCTCCGGATACCGTTTTTTTTCAACACTCTTGTAATTTCCACATTCTTGAAAAAATCTCCACATTGATGCATCTGGGAGCAAAAATGTTGGAGACCATTGTGTTAAGGGCACAATTTGCTACAACTTTTGTGGTAAAAGTTTTTCTGTATTCTGCTCCGGATACCGTTTTTTTTCAACACTCTTGTAATTTCCACATTCTTGAAAAAATCTCCACAATGGTGCATCTGGGAGCAAAAAAGTCACAGACCATTGTGTTAAGGGAACAATTTGCTACAACTTTTGTAGTAAAAGTTTTTCTGTATTCTGCTCCGGATACCGTTTTTTTTCAACACTCTTGTAATTTCCACATTCTTGAAAAAATCTCCACAATGGTGCATCTGGGAGCAAAAAAGTCACAGACCATTGTGTTAAGGGAACAATTTGCTACAACTTTTGTAGTAAAAGTTATTCTGTATTCTCCTCCGGATACCGTTTTCTTTCAACACTCTTGTAATTTCCACATTCTTGAAAAAATCTCCACAATGGTGCATCTGGGAGCAAAAAAGTCACAGACCATTGTGTTAAGGGAACAATTTGCTACAACTTTTGTAGTAAAAGTTATTCTGTATTCTCCTCCGGATACCGTTTTTTTTCAACACTCTTGTAATTTCCATATTCTTGAAAAAATCTCCACAATGGTGCATCTGGGAGCAAAAAAGTCACAGACCATTGTGTTAAGGGAACAATTTGCTACAACTTTTGTAGTAAAAGTTATTCTGTATTCTCCTCCGGATACCGTTTTTTTTCAACACTCTTGTAATTTCCACATTCTTGAAAAAATCTCCACAATGGTGCATCTGGGAGCAAAAAAGTTACAGACCATTGTGTTAAGGGCACAATTTGCTACAACTTTTGTGGTAAAAGTTTTTCTGTATTCTGCTCCGGATACCGTTTTTTTTCAACACTCTTGTAATTTCCACATTCTTGAAAAAATCTCCACAATGGTGCATCTGGGAGCAAAAAAGTCACAGACCATTGTGTTAAGGGCACAATTTGCTACAACTTTTGTAGTAAAAGTTTTTCTGTATTCTGCTCCGGATACCGTTTTTTTTCAACACTCTTGTAATTTGCACATTTTTCAAAAATTCTCCACATTGATGCATCTGGGAGCAAAAATGTTGGAGACCATTGTGTTAAGGGCACAATTTGCTACAACTTTTGTGGTAAAAGTTATTCTGTATTCTGCTCCGGATACCGTTTTTTTTCAACACTCTTGTAATTTGCACATTTTTCAAAAATTCTCCACATTGATGCATCTGGGAGCAAAAATGTTGGAGACCATTGTGTTAAGGGCACAATTTGCTACAACTTTTGTGGTAAAAGTTTTTCTGTATTCTGCTCCGGATACCGTTTTTTTTCAACACTCTTGTAATTTCCACATTCTTGAAAAAATCTCCATATTGATGCACCTGGGAGCAAAAAAGTCACAGACCATTGTGTTAAGGGCACAATTTACTACAACTTTTGTAGTAAAAGTTTTTCTGTATTCTGCTCCGAATACCGTTTTTTTTCAACACTCTTGTAATTTCCACATTCTTGAAAAAATCTCCATATTGATGCACCTGGGAGCAAAAAAGTCACAGACCATTGTGTTAAGGGCACAATTTACTACAACTTTTGTATAAAAGTTTTTCTGTGTTCTGCTCCGGATACCGTTTTTTTTCAACACTCTTGTAATTTCCACATTCTTGAAAAAATCTCCACAATGGTGCATCTGGGAGCAAAAAAGTCACAGACCATTGTGTTAAGGGAGCAATTTGCTACAACTTTTGTAGTAAAAGTTTTTCTGTGTTCTGCTCCGGATACCGTTTTTTTTCAACACTCTTGTAATTTCCACATTCTTGAAAAAATCTCCACAATGGTGCATCTGGGAGCAAAAAAGTTACAGACCATTGTGTTAAGGGCACAATTTGCTACAACTTTTGTAGTAAAAGTTTTTCTGTGTTCTGCTCCGGATACCGTTTTTTTTCAACACTCTTGTAATTTCCACATTCTTGAAAAAATCTCCACAATGGTGCATCTGGGAGCAAAAAAGTCACAGACCATTGTGTTAAGGGAACAATTTGCTACAACTTTTGTAGTAAAAGTTATTCTGTATTCTCCTCCGGATACCGTTTTTTTTCAACACTCTTGTAATTTCCATATTCTTGAAAAAATCTCCACAATGGTGCATCTGGGAGCAAAAACGTCACAGACCATTGTGTTAAGGGAACAATTTGCTACAACTTTTGTAGTAAAAGTTATTCTGTATTCTCCTCCGGATACCGTTTTTTTTCAACACTCTTGTAATTTCCACATTCTTGAAAAAATCTCCACAATGGTGCATCTGGGAGCAAAAAAGTTACAGACCATTGTGTTAAGGGCACAATTTGCTACAACTTTTGTAGTAAAAGTTTTTCTGTATTCTGCTCCGGATACCGTTTTTTTTCAACACTGTTGTAATTTCCACATTCTTGAAAAAATCTCCACAATGGTGCATCTGGGAGCAAAAAAGTCACAGACCATTGTGTTAAGGGAACAATTTGCTACAACTTTTGTAGTAAAAGTTATTCTGTATTCTCCTCCGGATACCGTTTTTTTTCAACACTCTTGTAATTTCCATATTCTTGAAAAAATCTCCACAACGGTGCATCTGGGAGCAAAAAAGTCACAGACCATTGTGTTAAGGGAGCAATTTGCTACAACTTTTGTAGTAAAAGTTATTCTGTATTCTCCTCCGGATACCGTTTTTTTTCAACACTCTTGTAATTTCCACATTCTTGAAAAAATCTCCACAATGGTGCATCTGGGAGCAAAAAAGTTACAGACCATTGTGTTAAGGGAACAATTTGCTACAACTTTTGTAGTAAAAGTTATTCTGTATTCTCCTCCGAATACCGTTTTTTTCAACACTCTTGTAATTTCCATATTCTTGAAAAAATCTCCACAATGGTGCATCTGGGAGCAAAAAAGTCACAGACCATTGTGTTAAGGGAACAATTTGCTACAACTTTTGTAGTAAAAGTTATTCTGTATTCTCCTCCGGATACCGTTTTTTTTCAACACTCTTGTAATTTCCACATTCTTGAAAAAATCTCCACAATGGTGCATCTGGGAGCAAAAATGTTGGAGACCATTGTGTTAAGGGCACAATTTGCAACAACTTTTGTAGTAAAAGTTTTTCTGTATTCTGCTCCGGATACCGTTTTTTTTCAACACTCTTGTAATTTACACATTTTTCAAAAATTCTCCACATTGATGCATCTGGGAGCAAAAATGTTGGAGACCATTGTGTTAAGGGCACAATTTGCTACAACTTTTGTGGTAAAAGTTATTCTGTATTCTGCTCCGGATACCGTTTTTTTTCAACACTCTTGTAATTTGCACATTTTTCAAAAATTCTCCACATTGATGCATCTGGGAGCAAAAATGTTGGAGACCATTGTGTTAAGGGCACAATTTGCTACAACTTTTGTGGTAAAAGTTTTTCTGTATTCTGCTCCGGATACCGTTTTTTTTCAACACTCTTGTAATTTGCACATTTTTCAAAAATTCTCCACATTGATGCATCTGGGAGCAAAAATGTTGGAGACCATTGTGTTAAGGGCACAATTTGCTACAACTTTTGTGGTAAAAGTTATTCTGTATTCTGCTCCGAATACCGTTTTTTTTCAACACTCTTGTAATTTGCACATTTTTCAAAAATTCTCCACATTGATGCATCTGGGAGCAAAAATGTTGGAGACCATTGTGTTAAGGGCACAATTTGCTACAACTTTTGTGGTAAAAGTTTTTCTGTATTCTGCTCCGGATACCGTTTTTTTTCAACACTCTTGTAATTTCCACATTCTTGAAAAAATCTCCACAATGGTGCATCTGGGAGCAAAAAAGTCACAGACCATTGTGTTAAGGGAACAATTTGCTACAACTTTTGTAGTAAAAGTTATTCTGTATTCTCCTCCGGATACCGTTTTTTTTCAACACTCTTGTAATTTCCACATTCTTGAAAAAATCTCCACATTGATGCATCTGGGAGCAAAAATGTTGGAGACCATTGTGTTAAGGGCACAATTTGCTACAACTTTTGTGGTAAAAGTTTTTCTGTATTCTGCTCCGGATACCGTTTTTTTTCAACACTCTTGTAATTTCCACATTCTTGAAAAAATCTCCACAATGGTGCATCTGGGAGCAAAAAAGTCACAGACCATTGTGTTAAGGGAACAATTTGCTACAACTTTTGTAGTAAAAGTTTTTCTGTATTCTGCTCCGGATACCGTTTTTTTTCAACACTCTTGTAATTTCCACATTCTTGAAAAAATCTCCACAATGGTGCATCTGGGAGCAAAAAAGTCACAGACCATTGTGTTAAGGGAACAATTTGCTACAACTTTTGTAGTAAAAGTTATTCTGTATTCTCCTCCGGATACCGTTTTCTTTCAACACTCTTGTAATTTCCACATTCTTGAAAAAATCTCCACAATGGTGCATCTGGGAGCAAAAAAGTCACAGACCATTGTGTTAAGGGAACAATTTGCTACAACTTTTGTAGTAAAAGTTATTCTGTATTCTCCTCCGGATACCGTTTTTTTTCAACACTCTTGTAATTTCCATATTCTTGAAAAAATCTCCACAATGGTGCATCTGGGAGCAAAAAAGTCACAGACCATTGTGTTAAGGGAACAATTTGCTACAACTTTTGTAGTAAAAGTTATTCTGTATTCTCCTCCGGATACCGTTTTTTTTCAACACTCTTGTAATTTCCACATTCTTGAAAAAATCTCCACAATGGTGCATCTGGGAGCAAAAAAGTTACAGACCATTGTGTTAAGGGCACAATTTGCTACAACTTTTGTGGTAAAAGTTTTTCTGTATTCTGCTCCGGATACCGTTTTTTTTCAACACTCTTGTAATTTCCACATTCTTGAAAAAATCTCCACAATGGTGCATCTGGGAGCAAAAAAGTCACAGACCATTGTGTTAAGGGCACAATTTGCTACAACTTTTGTAGTAAAAGTTTTTCTGTATTCTGCTCCGGATACCGTTTTTTTTCAACACTCTTGTAATTTGCACATTTTTCAAAAATTCTCCACATTGATGCATCTGGGAGCAAAAATGTTGGAGACCATTGTGTTAAGGGCACAATTTGCTACAACTTTTGTGGTAAAAGTTATTCTGTATTCTGCTCCGGATACCGTTTTTTTTCAACACTCTTGTAATTTGCACATTTTTCAAAAATTCTCCACATTGATGCATCTGGGAGCAAAAATGTTGGAGACCATTGTGTTAAGGGCACAATTTGCTACAACTTTTGTGGTAAAAGTTTTTCTGTATTCTGCTCCGGATACCGTTTTTTTTCAACACTCTTGTAATTTCCACATTCTTGAAAAAATCTCCATATTGATGCACCTGGGAGCAAAAAAGTCACAGACCATTGTGTTAAGGGCACAATTTACTACAACTTTTGTAGTAAAAGTTTTTCTGTATTCTGCTCCGAATACCGTTTTTTTTCAACACTCTTGTAATTTCCACATTCTTGAAAAAATCTCCATATTGATGCACCTGGGAGCAAAAAAGTCACAGACCATTGTGTTAAGGGCACAATTTACTACAACTTTTGTATAAAAGTTTTTCTGTGTTCTGCTCCGGATACCGTTTTTTTTCAACACTCTTGTAATTTCCACATTCTTGAAAAAATCTCCACAATGGTGCATCTGGGAGCAAAAAAGTTACAGACCATTGTGTTAAGGGCACAATTTGCTACAACTTTTGTAGTAAAAGTTTTTCTGTGTTCTGCTCCGGATACCGTTTTTTTTCAACACTCTTGTAATTTCCACATTCTTGAAAAAATCTCCACAATGGTGCATCTGGGAGCAAAAAAGTCACAGACCATTGTGTTAAGGGAGCAATTTGCTACAACTTTTGTAGTAAAAGTTTTTCTGTGTTCTGCTCCGGATACCGTTTTTTTTCAACACTCTTGTAATTTCCACATTCTTGAAAAAATCTCCACAATGGTGCATCTGGGAGCAAAAAAGTTACAGACCATTGTGTTAAGGGCACAATTTGCTACAACTTTTGTAGTAAAAGTTTTTCTGTGTTCTGCTCCGGATACCGTTTTTTTTCAACACTCTTGTAATTTCCACATTCTTGAAAAAATCTCCACAATGGTGCATCTGGGAGCAAAAAAGTCACAGACCATTGTGTTAAGGGAACAATTTGCTACAACTTTTGTAGTAAAAGTTATTCTGTATTCTCCTCCGGATACCGTTTTTTTTCAACACTCTTGTAATTTCCATATTCTTGAAAAAATCTCCACAATGGTGCATCTGGGAGCAAAAACGTCACAGACCATTGTGTTAAGGGAACAATTTGCTACAACTTTTGTAGTAAAAGTTATTCTGTATTCTCCTCCGGATACCGTTTTTTTTCAACACTCTTGTAATTTCCACATTCTTGAAAAAATCTCCACAATGGTGCATCTGGGAGCAAAAAAGTTACAGACCATTGTGTTAAGGGCACAATTTGCTACAACTTTTGTAGTAAAAGTTTTTCTGTATTCTGCTCCGGATACCGTTTTTTTTCAACACTGTTGTAATTTCCACATTCTTGAAAAAATCTCCACAATGGTGCATCTGGGAGCAAAAAAGTCACAGACCATTGTGTTAAGGGAACAATTTGCTACAACTTTTGTAGTAAAAGTTATTCTGTATTCTCCTCCGGATACCGTTTTTTTTCAACACTCTTGTAATTTCCACATTCTTGAAAAAATCTCCACAATGGTGCATCTGGGAGCAAAAAAGTCACAGACCATTGTGTTAAGGGAACAATTTGCTACAACTTTTGTAGTAAAAGTTATTCTGTATTCTCCTCCGGATACCGTTTTTTTTCAACACTCTTGTAATTTCCATATTCTTGAAAAAATCTCCACAATGGTGCATCTGGGAGCAAAAAAGTCACAGACCATTGTGTTAAGGGAACAATTTGCTACAACTTTTGTAGTAAAAGTTATTCTGTATTCTCCTCCGGATACCGTTTTTTTTCAACACTCTTGTAATTTCCACATTCTTGAAAAAATCTCCACAATGGTGCATCTGGGAGCAAAAAAGTTACAGACCATTGTGTTAAGGGCACAATTTACTACAACTTTTGTGGTAAAAGTTTTTCTGTATTCTGCTCCGGATACCGTTTTTTTTCAACACTCTTGTAATCTGCACATTTTTCAAAAATTCTCCACATTGATGCATCTGGGAGCAAAAATGTTGGAGACCATTGTGTTAAGGGCACAATTTGCTACAACTTTTGTGGTAAAAGTTATTCTGTATTCTGCTCCGAATACCGTTTTTTTTCAACACTCTTGTAATTTGCACATTTTTCAAAAATTCTCCACATTGATGCATCTGGGAGCAAAAATGTTGGAGACCATTGTGTTAAGGGCACAATTTGCTACAACTTTTGTGGTAAAAGTTTTTCTGTATTCTGCTCCGGATACCGTTTTTTTTCAACACTCTTGTAATTTCCACATTCTTGAAAAAATCTCCACAATGGTGCATCTGGGAGCAAAAAAGTCACAGACCATTGTGTTAAGGGAACAATTTGCTACAACTTTTGTAGTAAAAGTTATTCTGTATTCTCCTCCGGATACCGTTTTTTTTCAACACTCTTGTAATTTCCACATTCTTGAAAAAATCTCCACATTGATGCATCTGGGAGCAAAAATGTTGGAGACCATTGTGTTAAGGGCACAATTTGCTACAACTTTTGTGGTAAAAGTTTTTCTGTATTCTGCTCCGGATACCGTTTTTTTTCAACACTCTTGTAATTTCCACATTCTTGAAAAAATCTCCACAATGGTGCATCTGGGAGCAAAAAAGTTACAGACCATTGTGTTAAGGGCACAATTTGCTACAACTTTTGTAGTAAAAGTTTTTCTGTATTCTGCTCCGGATACCGTTTTTTTTCAACACTCTTGTAATTTGCACATTTTTCAAAAATTCTCCACATTGATGCATCTGGGAGCAAAAATGTTGGAGACCATTGTGTTAAGGGCACAATTTGCAACAACTTTTGTAGTAAAAGTTTTTCTGTATTCTGCTCCGGATACCGTTTTTTTTCAACACTCTTGTAATTTGCACATTTTTCAAAAATTCTCCACATTGATGCATCTGGGAGCAAAAATGTTGGAGACCATTGTGTTAAGGGCACAATTTGCTACAACTTTTGTGGTAAAAGTTTTTCTGTATTCTGCTCCGGATACCGTTTTTTTTCAACACTCTTGTAATTTGCACATTTTTCAAAAATTCTCCACATTGATGCATCTGGGAGCAAAAATGTTGGAGACCATTGTGTTAAGGGCACAATTTGCTACAACTTTTGTGGTAAAAGTTATTCTGTATTCTGCTCCGAATACCGTTTTTTTTCAACACTCTTGTAATTTGCACATTTTTCAAAAATTCTCCACATTGATGCATCTGGGAGCAAAAATGTTGGAGACCATTGTGTTAAGGGCACAATTTGCTACAACTTTTGTGGTAAAAGTTTTTCTGTATTCTGCTCCGGATACCGTTTTTTTTCAACACTCTTGTAATTTCCACATTCTTGAAAAAATCTCCACAATGGTGCATCTGGGAGCAAAAAAGTCACAGACCATTGTGTTAAGGGAACAATTTGCTACAACTTTTGTAGTAAAAGTTATTCTGTATTCTCCTCCGGATACCGTTTTTTTTCAACACTCTTGTAATTTCCACATTCTTGAAAAAATCTCCACATTGATGCATCTGGGAGCAAAAATGTTGGAGACCATTGTGTTAAGGGCACAATTTGCTACAACTTTTGTGGTAAAAGTTTTTCTGTATTCTGCTCCGGATACCGTTTTTTTTCAACACTCTTGTAATTTCCACATTCTTGAAAAAATCTCCACAATGGTGCATCTGGGAGCAAAAAAGTCACAGACCATTGTGTTAAGGGAACAATTTGTTACAACTTTTGTAGTAAAAGTTTTTCTGTATTCTGCTCCGGATACCGTTTTTTTTCAACACTCTTGTAATTTCCACATTCTTGAAAAAATCTCCACAATGGTGCATCTGGGAGCAAAAAAGTCACAGACCATTGTGTTAAGGGAACAATTTGCTACAACTTTTGTAGTAAAAGTTATTCTGTATTCTCCTCCGGATACCGTTTTTTTTCAACACTCTTGTAATTTCCACATTCTTGAAAAAATCTCCACAATGGTGCATCTGGGAGCAAAAAAGTCACAGACCATTGTGTTAAGGGAACAATTTGCTACAACTTTTGTAGTAAAAGTTATTCTGTATTCTCCTCCGGATACCGTTTTTTTTCAACACTCTTGTAATTTCCATATTCTTGAAAAAATCTCCACAATGGTGCATCTGGGAGCAAAAAAGTCACAGACCATTGTGTTAAGGGAACAATTTGCTACAACTTTTGTAGTAAAAGTTATTCTGTATTCTCCTCCGGATACCGTTTTTTTTCAACACTCTTGTAATTTCCACATTCTTGAAAAAATCTCCACAATGGTGCATCTGGGAGCAAAAAAGTTACAGACCATTGTGTTAAGGGCACAATTTACTACAACTTTTGTGGTAAAAGTTTTTCTGTATTCTGCTCCGGATACCGTTTTTTTTCAACACTCTTGTAATTTCCACATTCTTGAAAAAATCTCCACAATGGTGCATCTGGGAGCAAAAAAGTCACAGACCATTGTGTTAAGGGCACAATTTGCTACAACTTTTGTAGTAAAAGTTTTTCTGTATTCTGCTCCGGATACCGTTTTTTTTCAACACTCTTGTAATTTGCACATTTTTCAAAAATTCTCCACATTGAAGCATCTGGGAGCAAAAATGTTGGAGACCATTGTGTTAAGGGCACAATTTGCTACAACTTTTGTGGTAAAAGTTATTCTGTATTCTGCTCCGGATACCGTTTTTTTTCAACACTCTTGTAATTTGCACATTTTTCAAAAATTCTCCACATTGATGCATCTGGGAGCAAAAATGTTGGAGACCATTGTGTTAAGGGCACAATTTGCTACAACTTTTGTGGTAAAAGTTTTTCTGTATTCTGCTCCGGATACCGTTTTTTTTCAACACTCTTGTAATTTGCACATTTTTCAAAAATTCTCCACATTGATGCATCTGGGAGCAAAAATGTTGGAGACCATTGTGTTAAGGGCACAATTTGCTACAACTTTTGTGGTAAAAGTTATTCTGTATTCTGCTCCGAATACCGTTTTTTTTCAACACTCTTGTAATTTGCACATTTTTCAAAAATTCTCCACATTGATGCATCTGGGAGCAAAAATGTTGGAGACCATTGTGTTAAGGGCACAATTTGCTACAACTTTTGTGGTAAAAGTTTTTCTGTATTCTGCTCCGGATACCGTTTTTTTTCAACACTCTTGTAATTTCCACATTCTTGAAAAAATCTCCACAATGGTGCATCTGGGAGCAAAAAAGTCACAGACCATTGTGTTAAGGGAACAATTTGCTACAACTTTTGTAGTAAAAGTTATTCTGTATTCTCCTCCGGATACCGTTTTTTTTCAACACTCTTGTAATTTCCACATTCTTGAAAAAATCTCCACAATGGTGCATCTGGGAGCAAAAAAGTCACAGACCATTGTGTTAAGGGAACAATTTGCTACAACTTTTGTAGTAAAAGTTATTCTGTATTCTCCTCCGGATACCGTTTTTTTTCAACACTCTTGTAATTTCCATATTCTTGAAAAAATCTCCACAATGGTGCATCTGGGAGCAAAAAAGTCACAGACCATTGTGTTAAGGGAACAATTTGCTACAACTTTTGTAGTAAAAGTTATTCTGTATTCTCCTCCGGATACCGTTTTTTTTCAACACTCTTGTAATTTCCACATTCTTGAAAAAATCTCCACAATGGTGCATCTGGGAGCAAAAAAGTTACAGACCATTGTGTTAAGGGCACAATTTACTACAACTTTTGTGGTAAAAGTTTTTCTGTATTCTGCTCCGGATACCGTTTTTTTTCAACACTCTTGTAATTTCCACATTCTTGAAAAAATCTCCACAATGGTGCATCTGGGAGCAAAAAAGTCACAGACCATTGTGTTAAGGGCACAATTTGCTACAACTTTTGTAGTAAAAGTTTTTCTGTATTCTGCTCCGGATACCGTTTTTTTTCAACACTCTTGTAATTTGCACATTTTTCAAAAATTCTCCACATTGAAGCATCTGGGAGCAAAAATGTTGGAGACCATTGTGTTAAGGGCACAATTTGCTACAACTTTTGTGGTAAAAGTTATTCTGTATTCTGCTCCGGATACCGTTTTTTTTCAACACTCTTGTAATTTGCACATTTTTCAAAAATTCTCCACATTGATGCATCTGGGAGCAAAAATGTTGGAGACCATTGTGTTAAGGGCACAATTTGCTACAACTTTTGTGGTAAAAGTTTTTCTGTATTCTGCTCCGGATACCGTTTTTTTTCAACACTCTTGTAATTTGCACATTTTTCAAAAATTCTCCACATTGATGCATCTGGGAGCAAAAATGTTGGAGACCATTGTGTTAAGGGCACAATTTGCTACAACTTTTGTGGTAAAAGTTATTCTGTATTCTGCTCCGAATACCGTTTTTTTTCAACACTCTTGTAATTTGCACATTTTTCAAAAATTCTCCACATTGATGCATCTGGGAGCAAAAATGTTGGAGACCATTGTGTTAAGGGCACAATTTGCTACAACTTTTGTGGTAAAAGTTTTTCTGTATTCTGCTCCGGATACCGTTTTTTTTCAACACTCTTGTAATTTCCACATTCTTGAAAAAATCTCCACAATGGTGCATCTGGGAGCAAAAAAGTCACAGACCATTGTGTTAAGGGAACAATTTGCTACAACTTTTGTAGTAAAAGTTATTCTGTATTCTCCTCCGGATACCGTTTATTTTCAACACTCTTGTAATTTCCACATTCTTGAAAAAATCTCCACATTGATGCATCTGGGAGCAAAAATGTTGGAGACCATTGTGTTAAGGGCACAATTTGCTACAACTTTTGTGGTAAAAGTTTTTCTGTATTCTGCTCCGGATACCGTTTTTTTTCAACACTCTTGTAATTTCCACATTCTTGAAAAAATCTCCACAATGGTGCATCTGGGAGCAAAAAAGTCACAGACCATTGTGTTAAGGGAACAATTTGTTACAACTTTTGTAGTAAAAGTTTTTCTGTATTCTGCTCCGGATACCGTTTTTTTTCAACACTCTTGTAATTTCCACATTCTTGAAAAAATCTCCACAATGGTGCATCTGGGAGCAAAAAAGTCACAGACCATTGTGTTAAGGGAACAATTTGCTACAACTTTTGTAGTAAAAGTTATTCTGTATTCTCCTCCGGATACCGTTTTTTTTCAACACTCTTGTAATTTCCACATTCTTGAAAAAATCTCCACAATGGTGCATCTGGGAGCAAAAAAGTCACAGACCATTGTGTTAAGGGAACAATTTGCTACAACTTTTGTAGTAAAAGTTATTCTGTATTCTCCTCCGGATACCGTTTTTTTTCAACACTCTTGTAATTTCCATATTCTTGAAAAAATCTCCACAATGGTGCATCTGGGAGCAAAAAAGTCAGAGACCATTGTGTTAAGGGAACAATTTGCTACAACTTTTGTAGTAAAAGTTATTCTGTATTCTCCTCCGGATACCGTTTTTTTTCAACACTCTTGTAATTTCCACATTCTTGAAAAAATCTCCACAATGGTGCATCTGGGAGCAAAAAAGTTACAGACCATTGTGTTAAGGGCACAATTTACTACAACTTTTGTGGTAAAAGTTTTTCTGTATTCTGCTCCGGATACCGTTTTTTTTCAACACTCTTGTAATTTCCACATTCTTGAAAAAATCTCCACAATGGTGCATCTGGGAGCAAAAAAGTCACAGACCATTGTGTTAAGGGCACAATTTGCTACAACTTTTGTAGTAAAAGTTTTTCTGTATTCTGCTCCGGATACCGTTTTTTTTCAACACTCTTGTAATTTGCACATTTTTCAAAAATTCTCCACATTGATGCATCTGGGAGCAAAAATGTTGGAGACCATTGTGTTAAGGGCACAATTTGCTACAACTTTTGTGGTAAAAGTTATTCTGTATTCTGCTCCGGATACCGTTTTTTTTCAACACTCTTGTAATTTGCACATTTTTCAAAAATTCTCCACATTGATGCATCTGGGAGCAAAAATGTTGGAGACCATTGTGTTAAGGGCACAATTTGCTACAACTTTTGTGGTAAAAGTTTTTCTGTATTCTGCTCCGGATACCGTTTTTTTTCAACACTCTTGTAATTTCCACATTCTTGAAAAAATCTCCATATTGATGCACCTGGGAGCAAAAAAGTCACAGACCATTGTGTTAAGGGCACAATTTACTACAACTTTTGTAGTAAAAGTTTTTCTGTATTCTGCTCCGAATACCGTTTTTTTTCAACACTCTTGTAATTTCCACATTCTTGAAAAAATCTCCATATTGATGCACCTGGGAGCAAAAAAGTCACAGACCATTGTGTTAAGGGCACAATTTACTACAACTTTTGTATAAAAGTTTTTCTGTGTTCTGCTCCGGATACCGTTTTTTTTCAACACTCTTGTAATTTCCACATTCTTGAAAAAATCTCCACAATGGTGCATCTGGGAGCAAAAAAGTTACAGACCATTGTGTTAAGGGCACAATTTGCTACAACTTTTGTAGTAAAAGTTTTTCTGTGTTCTGCTCCGGATACCGTTTTTTTTCAACACTCTTGTAATTTCCACATTCTTGAAAAAATCTCCACAATGGTGCATCTGGGAGCAAAAAAGTCAGAGACCATTGTGTTAAGGGAACAATTTGCTACAACTTTTGTAGTAAAAGTTTTTCTGTGTTCTGCTCCGGATACCGTTTTTTTTCAACACTCTTGTAATTTCCACATTCTTGAAAAAATCTCCACATTGATGCATCTGGGAGCAAAAATGTTGGAGACCATTGTGTTAAGGGCACAATTTGCTACAACTTTTGTGGTAAAAGTTTTTCTGTATTCTGCTCCGGATACCGTTTTTTTTCAACACTCTTGTAATTTCCACATTCTTGAAAAAATCTCCACAATGGTGCATCTGGGAGCAAAAAAGTCACAGACCATTGTGTTAAGGGAACAATTTGTTACAACTTTTGTAGTAAAAGTTTTTCTGTATTCTGCTCCGGATACCGTTTTTTTTCAACACTCTTGTAATTTCCACATTCTTGAAAAAATCTCCACAATGGTGCATCTGGGAGCAAAAAAGTCACAGACCATTGTGTTAAGGGAACAATTTGCTACAACTTTTGTAGTAAAAGTTATTCTGTATTCTCCTCCGGATACCGTTTTTTTTCAACACTCTTGTAATTTCCACATTCTTGAAAAAATCTCCACAATGGTGCATCTGGGAGCAAAAAAGTCACAGACCATTGTGTTAAGGGAACAATTTGCTACAACTTTTGTAGTAAAAGTTATTCTGTATTCTCCTCCGGATACCGTTTTTTTTCAACACTCTTGTAATTTCCATATTCTTGAAAAAATCTCCACAATGGTGCATCTGGGAGCAAAAAAGTCAGAGACCATTGTGTTAAGGGAACAATTTGCTACAACTTTTGTAGTAAAAGTTATTCTGTATTCTCCTCCGGATACCGTTTTTTTTCAACACTCTTGTAATTTCCACATTCTTGAAAAAATCTCCACAATGGTGCATCTGGGAGCAAAAAAGTTACAGACCATTGTGTTAAGGGCACAATTTACTACAACTTTTGTGGTAAAAGTTTTTCTGTATTCTGCTCCGGATACCGTTTTTTTTCAACACTCTTGTAATTTCCACATTCTTGAAAAAATCTCCACAATGGTGCATCTGGGAGCAAAAAAGTCACAGACCATTGTGTTAAGGGCACAATTTGCTACAACTTTTGTAGTAAAAGTTTTTCTGTATTCTGCTCCGGATACCGTTTTTTTTCAACACTCTTGTAATTTGCACATTTTTCAA
Organism: Onthophagus taurus; assembly: GCF_036711975.1. Taxonomy (NCBI): domain Eukaryota; kingdom Metazoa; phylum Arthropoda; class Insecta; order Coleoptera; family Scarabaeidae; genus Onthophagus; species Onthophagus taurus. The sequence goes on from NW_027248944.1 coordinate 128,842, forward strand.
AAATTCTCCACATTGATGCATCTGGGAGCAAAAATGTTGGAGACCATTGTGTTAAGGGCACAATTTGCTACAACTTTTGTGGTAAAAGTTATTCTGTATTCTGCTCCGGATACCGTTTTTTTTCAACACTCTTGTAATTTGCACATTTTTCAAAAATTCTCCACATTGATGCATCTGGGAGCAAAAATGTTGGAGACCATTGTGTTAAGGGCACAATTTGCTACAACTTTTGTGGTAAAAGTTTTTCTGTATTCTGCTCCGGATACCGTTTTTTTTCAACACTCTTGTAATTTCCACATTCTTGAAAAAATCTCCATATTGATGCACCTGGGAGCAAAAAAGTCACAGACCATTGTGTTAAGGGCACAATTTACTACAACTTTTGTAGTAAAAGTTTTTCTGTATTCTGCTCCGAATACCGTTTTTTTTCAACACTCTTGTAATTTCCACATTCTTGAAAAAATCTCCATATTGATGCACCTGGGAGCAAAAAAGTCACAGACCATTGTGTTAAGGGCACAATTTACTACAACTTTTGTATAAAAGTTTTTCTGTGTTCTGCTCCGGATACCGTTTTTTTTCAACACTCTTGTAATTTCCACATTCTTGAAAAAATCTCCACAATGGTGCATCTGGGAGCAAAAAAGTTACAGACCATTGTGTTAAGGGCACAATTTGCTACAACTTTTGTAGTAAAAGTTTTTCTGTGTTCTGCTCCGGATACCGTTTTTTTTCAACACTCTTGTAATTTCCACATTCTTGAAAAAATCTCCACAATGGTGCATCTGGGAGCAAAAAAGTCAGAGACCATTGTGTTAAGGGAACAATTTGCTACAACTTTTGTAGTAAAAGTTTTTCTGTGTTCTGCTCCGGATACCGTTTTTTTTCAACACTCTTGTAATTTCCACATTCTTGAAAAAATCTCCACAATGGTGCATCTGGGAGCAAAAAAGTCACAGACCATTGTGTTAAGGGAGCAATTTGCTACAACTTTTGTAGTAAAAGTTATTCTGTATTCTCCTCCGGATACCGTTTTTTTTCAACACTCTTGTAATTTCCACATTCTTGAAAAAATCTCCACAATGGTGCATCTGGGAGCAAAAAAGTCACAGACCATTGTGTTAAGGGAGCAATTTGCTACAACTTTTGTAGTAAAAGTTATTCTGTATTCTCCTCCGGATACCGTTTTTTTTCAACACTCTTGTAATTTCCACATTCTTGAAAAAATCTCCATATTGATGCACCTGGGAGCAAAAAAGTCACAGACCATTGTGTTAAGGGCACAATTTACTACAACTTTTGTAGTAAAAGATTTTCTGTATTCTGCTCCGAATACCGTTTTTTTTCAACACTCTTGTAATTTCCACATTCTTGAAAAAATCTCCATATTGATGCACCTGGGAGCAAAAAAGTCACAGACCATTGTGTTAAGGGCAAAATTTGCTACAACTTTTGTAGTAAAAGTTTTTCTGTGTTCTGCTTCGGATACCGTTTTTTTTCAACACTCTTGTAATTTCCACATTCTTGAAAAAATCTCCACAATGGTGCATCTGGGAGCAAAAAAGTCACAGACCATTGTGTTAAGGGAACAATTTGCTACAACTTTTGTAGTAAAAGTTTTTCTGTATTCTGCTCCGGATACCGTTTTTTTTCAACACTCTTGTAATTTCCACATTCTTGAAAAAATCTCCACAATGGTGCATCTGGGAGCAAAAAAGTCACAGACCATTGTGTTAAGGGAACAATTTGCTACAACTTTTGTAGTAAAAGTTATTCTGTATTCTCCTCCGGATACCGTTTTTTTTCAACACTCTTGTAATTTCCATATTCTTGAAAAAATCTCCACAACGGTGCATCTGGGAGCAAAAAAGTCACAGACCATTGTGTTAAGGGAGCAATTTGCTACAACTTTTGTAGTAAAAGTTATTCTGTATTCTCCTCCGGATACCGTTTTTTTTTCAACACTCTTGTAATTTCCACATTCTTGAAAAAATCTCCACAATGGTGCATCTGGGAGCAAAAAAGTCACAGACCATTGTGTTAAGGGAACAATTTGCTACAACTTTTGTAGTAAAAGTTTTTCTGTATTCTGCTCCGGATACCGTTTTTTTTCAACACTCTTGTAATTTCCACATTCTTGAAAAAATCTCCACAATGGTGCATCTGGGAGCAAAAAAGTCACAGACCATTGTGTTAAGGGAACAATTTGCTACAACTTTTGTAGTAAAAGTTTTTCTGTATTCTGCTCCGGATACCGTTTTTTTTCAACACTCTTGTAATTTCCACATTCTTGAAAAAATCTCCACAATGGTGCATCTGGGAGCAAAAAAGTCACAGACCATTGTGTTAAGGGAACAATTTGATACAACTTTTGTAGTAAAAGTTATTCTGTATTCTCCTCCGGATACCGTTTTTTTTCAACACTCTTGTAATTTCCATATTCTTGAAAAAATCTCCACAACGGTGCATCTGGGAGCAAAAAAGTCACAGACCATTGTGTTAAGGGAGCAATTTGCTACAACTTTTGTAGTAAAAGTTATTCTGTATTCTCCTCCGGATACCGTTTTTTTTCAACACTCTTGTAATTTGCACATTTTTCAAAAATTCTCCACATTGATGCATCTGGGAGCAAAAATGTTGGAGACCATTGTGTTAAGGGCACAATTTGCTACAACTTTTGTGGTAAAAGTTTTTCTGTATTCTGCTCCGGATACCGTTTTTTTTCAACACTCTTGTAATTTCCACATTCTTGAAAAAATCTCCACAATGGTGCATCTGGGAGCAAAAAAGTCACAGACCATTGTGTTAAGGGAACAATTTGCTACAACTTTTGTAGTAAAAGTTATTCTGTATTCTCCTCCGGATACCGTTTTTTTTCAACACTCTTGTAATTTCCACATTCTTGAAAAAATCTCCACATTGATGCATCTGGGAGCAAAAATGTTGGAGACCATTGTGTTAAGGGCACAATTTGCTACAACTTTTGTGGTAAAAGTTTTTCTGTATTCTGCTCCGGATACCGTTTTTTTTCAACACTCTTGTAATTTCCACATTCTTGAAAAAATCTCCACAATGGTGCATCTGGGAGCAAAAAAGTCACAGACCATTGTGTTAAGGGAACAATTTGTTACAACTTTTGTAGTAAAAGTTTTTCTGTATTCTGCTCCGGATACCGTTTTTTTTCAACACTCTTGTAATTTCCACATTCTTGAAAAAATCTCCACAATGGTGCATCTGGGAGCAAAAAAGTCACAGACCATTGTGTTAAGGGAACAATTTGCTACAACTTTTGTAGTAAAAGTTATTCTGTATTCTCCTCCGGATACCGTTTTTTTTCAACACTCTTGTAATTTCCACATTCTTGAAAAAATCTCCACAATGGTGCATCTGGGAGCAAAAAAGTCACAGACCATTGTGTTAAGGGAACAATTTGCTACAACTTTTGTAGTAAAAGTTTTTCTGTATTCTGCTCCGGATACCGTTTTTTTTCAACACTCTTGTAATTTCCACATTCTTGAAAAAATCTCCACAATGGTGCATCTGGGAGCAAAAAAGTCACAGACCATTGTGTTAAGGGAACAATTTGATACAACTTTTGTAGTAAAAGTTATTCTGTATTCTCCTCCGGATACCGTTTTTTTTCAACACTCTTGTAATTTCCATATTCTTGAAAAAATCTCCACAACGGTGCATCTGGGAGCAAAAAAGTCACAGACCATTGTGTTAAGGGAGCAATTTGCTACAACTTTTGTAGTAAAAGTTATTCTGTATTCTCCTCCGGATACCGTTTTTTTTCAACACTCTTGTAATTTGCACATTTTTCAAAAATTCTCCACATTGATGCATCTGGGAGCAAAAATGTTGGAGACCATTGTGTTAAGGGCACAATTTGCTACAACTTTTGTGGTAAAAGTTTTTCTGTATTCTGCTCCGGATACCGTTTTTTTTCAACACTCTTGTAATTTCCACATTCTTGAAAAAATCTCCACAATGGTGCATCTGGGAGCAAAAAAGTCACAGACCATTGTGTTAAGGGAACAATTTGCTACAACTTTTGTAGTAAAAGTTATTCTGTATTCTCCTCCGGATACCGTTTTTTTTCAACACTCTTGTAATTTCCACATTCTTGAAAAAATCTCCACATTGATGCATCTGGGAGCAAAAATGTTGGAGACCATTGTGTTAAGGGCACAATTTGCTACAACTTTTGTGGTAAAAGTTTTTCTGTATTCTGCTCCGGATACCGTTTTTTTTCAACACTCTTGTAATTTCCACATTCTTGAAAAAATCTCCACAATGGTGCATCTGGGAGCAAAAAAGTCACAGACCATTGTGTTAAGGGAACAATTTGCTACAACTTTTGTAGTAAAAGTTATTCTGTATTCTCCTCCGGATACCGTTTTTTTTCAACACTCTTGTAATTTCCACATTCTTGAAAAAATCTCCACATTGATGCATCTGGGAGCAAAAATGTTGGAGACCATTGTGTTAAGGGCACAATTTGCTACAACTTTTGTGGTAAAAGTTTTTCTGTATTCTGCTCCGGATACCGTTTTTTTTCAACACTCTTGTAATTTCCACATTCTTGAAAAAATCTCCACAATGGTGCATCTGGGAGCAAAAAAGTCACAGACCATTGTGTTAAGGGAACAATTTGTTACAACTTTTGTAGTAAAAGTTTTTCTGTATTCTGCTCCGGATACCGTTTTTTTTCAACACTCTTGTAATTTCCACATTCTTGAAAAAATCTCCACAATGGTGCATCTGGGAGCAAAAAAGTCACAGACCATTGTGTTAAGGGAACAATTTGCTACAACTTTTGTAGTAAAAGTTATTCTGTATTCTCCTCCGGATACCGTTTTTTTTCAACACTCTTGTAATTTCCACATTCTTGAAAAAATCTCCACAATGGTGCATCTGGGAGCAAAAAAGTCACAGACCATTGTGTTAAGGGAACAATTTGCTACAACTTTTGTAGTAAAAGTTATTCTGTATTCTCCTCCGGATACCGTTTTTTTTCAACACTCTTGTAATTTCCATATTCTTGAAAAAATCTCCACAATGGTGCATCTGGGAGCAAAAAAGTCAGAGACCATTGTGTTAAGGGAACAATTTGCTACAACTTTTGTAGTAAAAGTTATTCTGTATTCTCCTCCGGATACCGTTTTTTTTCAACACTCTTGTAATTTCCACATTCTTGAAAAAATCTCCACAATGGTGCATCTGGGAGCAAAAAAGTTACAGACCATTGTGTTAAGGGCACAATTTACTACAACTTTTGTGGTAAAAGTTTTTCTGTATTCTGCTCCGGATACCGTTTTTTTTCAACACTCTTGTAATTTCCACATTCTTGAAAAAATCTCCACAATGGTGCATCTGGGAGCAAAAAAGTCACAGACCATTGTGTTAAGGGCACAATTTGCTACAACTTTTGTAGTAAAAGTTTTTCTGTATTCTGCTCCGGATACCGTTTTTTTTCAACACTCTTGTAATTTGCACATTTTTCAAAAATTCTCCACATTGATGCATCTGGGAGCAAAAATGTTGGAGACCATTGTGTTAAGGGCACAATTTGCTACAACTTTTGTGGTAAAAGTTATTCTGTATTCTGCTCCGGATACCGTTTTTTTTCAACACTCTTGTAATTTGCACATTTTTCAAAAATTCTCCACATTGATGCATCTGGGAGCAAAAATGTTGGAGACCATTGTGTTAAGGGCACAATTTGCTACAACTTTTGTGGTAAAAGTTTTTCTGTATTCTGCTCCGGATACCGTTTTTTTTCAACACTCTTGTAATTTCCACATTCTTGAAAAAATCTCCATATTGATGCACCTGGGAGCAAAAAAGTCACAGACCATTGTGTTAAGGGCACAATTTACTACAACTTTTGTAGTAAAAGTTTTTCTGTATTCTGCTCCGAATACCGTTTTTTTTCAACACTCTTGTAATTTCCACATTCTTGAAAAAATCTCCATATTGATGCACCTGGGAGCAAAAAAGTCACAGACCATTGTGTTAAGGGCACAATTTACTACAACTTTTGTATAAAAGTTTTTCTGTGTTCTGCTCCGGATACCGTTTTTTTTCAACACTCTTGTAATTTCCACATTCTTGAAAAAATCTCCACAATGGTGCATCTGGGAGCAAAAAAGTTACAGACCATTGTGTTAAGGGCACAATTTGCTACAACTTTTGTAGTAAAAGTTTTTCTGTGTTCTGCTCCGGATACCGTTTTTTTTCAACACTCTTGTAATTTCCACATTCTTGAAAAAATCTCCACAATGGTGCATCTGGGAGCAAAAAAGTCAGAGACCATTGTGTTAAGGGAACAATTTGCTACAACTTTTGTAGTAAAAGTTTTTCTGTGTTCTGCTCCGGATACCGTTTTTTTTCAACACTCTTGTAATTTCCACATTCTTGAAAAAATCTCCACAATGGTGCATCTGGGAGCAAAAAAGTCACAGACCATTGTGTTAAGGGAGCAATTTGCTACAACTTTTGTAGTAAAAGTTATTCTGTATTCTCCTCCGGATACCGTTTTTTTTCAACACTCTTGTAATTTCCACATTCTTGAAAAAATCTCCACAATGGTGCATCTGGGAGCAAAAAAGTCACAGACCATTGTGTTAAGGGAGCAATTTGCTACAACTTTTGTAGTAAAAGTTATTCTGTATTCTCCTCCGGATACCGTTTTTTTTCAACACTCTTGTAATTTCCACATTCTTGAAAAAATCTCCATATTGATGCACCTGGGAGCAAAAAAGTCACAGACCATTGTGTTAAGGGCACAATTTACTACAACTTTTGTAGTAAAAGATTTTCTGTATTCTGCTCCGAATACCGTTTTTTTTCAACACTCTTGTAATTTCCACATTCTTGAAAAAATCTCCATATTGATGCACCTGGGAGCAAAAAAGTCACAGACCATTGTGTTAAGGGCAAAATTTGCTACAACTTTTGTAGTAAAAGTTTTTCTGTGTTCTGCTTCGGATACCGTTTTTTTTCAACACTCTTGTAATTTCCACATTCTTGAAAAAATCTCCACAATGGTGCATCTGGGAGCAAAAAAGTCACAGACCATTGTGTTAAGGGAACAATTTGCTACAACTTTTGTAGTAAAAGTTTTTCTGTATTCTGCTCCGGATACCGTTTTTTTTCAACACTCTTGTAATTTCCACATTCTTGAAAAAATCTCCACAATGGTGCATCTGGGAGCAAAAAAGTCACAGACCATTGTGTTAAGGGAACAATTTGCTACAACTTTTGTAGTAAAAGTTATTCTGTATTCTCCTCCGGATACCGTTTTTTTTCAACACTCTTGTAATTTCCATATTCTTGAAAAAATCTCCACAACGGTGCATCTGGGAGCAAAAAAGTCACAGACCATTGTGTTAAGGGAGCAATTTGCTACAACTTTTGTAGTAAAAGTTATTCTGTATTCTCCTCCGGATACCGTTTTTTTTTCAACACTCTTGTAATTTCCACATTCTTGAAAAAATCTCCACAATGGTGCATCTGGGAGCAAAAAAGTCACAGACCATTGTGTTAAGGGAACAATTTGCTACAACTTTTGTAGTAAAAGTTTTTCTGTATTCTGCTCCGGATACCGTTTTTTTTCAACACTCTTGTAATTTCCACATTCTTGAAAAAATCTCCACAATGGTGCATCTGGGAGCAAAAAAGTCACAGACCATTGTGTTAAGGGAACAATTTGCTACAACTTTTGTAGTAAAAGTTTTTCTGTATTCTGCTCCGGATACCGTTTTTTTTCAACACTCTTGTAATTTCCACATTCTTGAAAAAATCTCCACAATGGTGCATCTGGGAGCAAAAAAGTCACAGACCATTGTGTTAAGGGAACAATTTGATACAACTTTTGTAGTAAAAGTTATTCTGTATTCTCCTCCGGATACCGTTTTTTTTCAACACTCTTGTAATTTCCATATTCTTGAAAAAATCTCCACAACGGTGCATCTGGGAGCAAAAAAGTCACAGACCATTGTGTTAAGGGAGCAATTTGCTACAACTTTTGTAGTAAAAGTTATTCTGTATTCTCCTCCGGATACCGTTTTTTTTCAACACTCTTGTAATTTCCATATTCTTTAAAAAATCTCCACAACGGTGCATCTGGGAGCAAAAAAGTCACAGACCATTGTGTTAAGGGAGCAATTTGCTACAACTTTTGTAGTAAAAGTTATTCTGTATTCTCCTCCGGATACCGTTTTTTTTTCAACACTCTTGTAATTTCCACATTCTTGAAAAAATCTCCACAATGGTGCATCTGGGAGCAAAAAAGTCACAGACCATTGTGTTAAGGGCACAATTTGCTACAACTTTTGTAGTAAAAGTTTTTCTGTATTCTGCTCCGGATACCGTTTTTTTTCAACACTCTTGTAATTTGCACATTTTTCAAAAATTCTCCACATTGATGCATCTGGGAGCAAAAATGTTGGAGACCATTGTGTTAAGGGCACAATTTGCAACAACTTTTGTAGTAAAAGTTTTTCTGTATTCTGCTCCGGATACCGTTTTTTTTCAACACTCTTGTAATTTACACATTTTTCAAAAATTCTCCACATTGATGCATCTGGGAGCAAAAATGTTGGAGACCATTGTGTTAAGGGCACAATTTGCTACAACTTTTGTGGTAAAAGTTATTCTGTATTCTGCTCCGGATACCGTTTTTTTTCAACACTCTTGTAATTTGCACATTTTTCAAAAATTCTCCACATTGATGCATCTGGGAGCAAAAATGTTGGAGACCATTGTGTTAAGGGCACAATTTGCTACAACTTTTGTGGTAAAAGTTTTTCTGTATTCTGCTCCGGATACCGTTTTTTTTCAACACTCTTGTAATTTGCACATTTTTCAAAAATTCTCCACATTGATGCATCTGGGAGCAAAAATGTTGGAGACCATTGTGTTAAGGGCACAATTTGCTACAACTTTTGTGGTAAAAGTTATTCTGTATTCTGCTCCGAATACCGTTTTTTTTCAACACTCTTGTAATTTGCACATTTTTCAAAAATTCTCCACATTGATGCATCTGGGAGCAAAAATGTTGGAGACCATTGTGTTAAGGGCACAATTTGCTACAACTTTTGTGGTAAAAGTTTTTCTGTATTCTGCTACGGATACCGTTTTTTTTCAACACTCTTGTAATTTCCACATTCTTGAAAAAATCTCCACAATGGTGCATCTGGGAGCAAAAAAGTCACAGACCATTGTGTTAAGGGAACAATTTGCTACAACTTTTGTAGTAAAAGTTATTCTGTATTCTCCTCCGGATACCGTTTTTTTTCAACACTCTTGTAATTTCCACATTCATGAAAAAATCTCCACATTGATGCATCTGGGAGCAAAAATGTTGGAGACCATTGTGTTAAGGGCACAATTTGCTACAACTTTTGTGGTAAAAGTTTTTCTGTATTCTGCTCCGGATACCGTTTTTTTTCAACACTCTTGTAATTTGCACATTTTTCAAAAATTCTCCACATTGATGCATCTGGGAGCAAAAATGTTGGAGACCATTGTGTTAAGGGCACAATTTGCTACAACTTTTGTGGTAAAAGTTATTCTGTATTCTGCTCCGAATACCGTTTTTTTTCAACACTCTTGTAATTTGCACATTTTTCAAAAATTCTCCACATTGATGCATCTGGGAGCAAAAATGTTGGAGACCATTGTGTTAAGGGCACAATTTGCTACAACTTTTGTGGTAAAAGTTTTTCTGTATTCTGCTACGGATACCGTTTTTTTTCAACACTCTTGTAATTTCCACATTCTTGAAAAAATCTCCACAATGGTGCATCTGGGAGCAAAAAAGTCACAGACCATTGTGTTAAGGGAACAATTTGCTACAACTTTTGTAGTAAAAGTTATTCTGTATTCTCCTCCGGATACCGTTTTTTTTCAACACTCTTGTAATTTCCACATTCATGAAAAAATCTCCACATTGATGCATCTGGGAGCAAAAATGTTGGAGACCATTGTGTTAAGGGCACAATTTGCTACAACTTTTGTGGTAAAAGTTTTTCTGTATTCTGCTCCGGATACCGTTTTTTTTCAACACTCTTGTAATTTGCACATTTTTCAAAAATTCTCCACATTGATGCATCTGGGAGCAAAAATGTTGGAGACCATTGTGTTAAGGGCACAATTTGCAACAACTTTTGTAGTAAAAGTTTTTCTGTATTCTGCTCCGGATACCGTTTTTTTTCAACACTCTTGTAATTTACACATTTTTCAAAAATTCTCCACATTGATGCATCTGGGAGCAAAAATGTTGGAGACCATTGTGTTAAGGGCACAATTTGCTACAACTTTTGTGGTAAAAGTTATTCTGTATTCTGCTCCGGATACCGTTTTTTTTCAACACTCTTGTAATTTGCACATTTTTCAAAAATTCTCCACATTGATGCATCTGGGAGCAAAAATGTTGGAGACCATTGTGTTAAGGGCACAATTTGCTACAACTTTTGTGGTAAAAGTTTTTCTGTATTCTGCTCCGGATACCGTTTTTTTTCAACACTCTTGTAATTTGCACATTTTTCAAAAATTCTCCACATTGATGCATCTGGGAGCAAAAATGTTGGAGACCATTGTGTTAAGGGCACAATTTGCTACAACTTTTGTGGTAAAAGTTATTCTGTATTCTGCTCCGAATACCGTTTTTTTTCAACACTCTTGTAATTTGCACATTTTTCAAAAATTCTCCACATTGATGCATCTGGGAGCAAAAATGTTGGAGACCATTGTGTTAAGGGCACAATTTGCTACAACTTTTGTGGTAAAAGTTTTTCTGTATTCTGCTCCGGATACCGTTTTTTTTCAACACTCTTGTAATTTCCACATTCTTGAAAAAATCTCCACAATGGTGCATCTGGGAGCAAAAAAGTCACAGACCATTGTGTTAAGGGAACAATTTGCTACAACTTTTGTAGTAAAAGTTATTCTGTATTCTCCTCCGGATACCGTTTTTTTTCAACACTCTTGTAATTTCCACATTCTTGAAAAAATCTCCACATTGATGCATCTGGGAGCAAAAATGTTGGAGACCATTGTGTTAAGGGCACAATTTGCTACAACTTTTGTGGTAAAAGTTTTTCTGTATTCTGCTCCGGATACCGTTTTTTTTCAACACTCTTGTAATTTCCACATTCTTGAAAAAATCTCCACAATGGTGCATCTGGGAGCAAAAAAGTCACAGACCATTGTGTTAAGGGAACAATTTGCTACAACTTTTGTAGTAAAAGTTATTCTGTATTCTCCTCCGGATACCGTTTTTTTTCAACACTCTTGTAATTTCCACATTCTTGAAAAAATCTCCACAATGGTGCATCTGGGAGCAAAAAAGTCACAGACCATTGTGTTAAGGGCACAATTTGCTACAACTTTTGTAGTAAAAGTTTTTCTGTATTCTGCTCCGGATACCGTTTTTTTTCAACACTCTTGTAATTTGCACATTTTTCAAAAATTCTCCACATTGATGCATCTGGGAGCAAAAATGTTGGAGACCATTGTGTTAAGGGCACAATTTGCTACAACTTTTGTGGTAAAAGTTATTCTGTATTCTGCTCCGGATACCGTTTTTTTTCAACACTCTTGTAATTTGCACATTTTTCAAAAATTCTCCACATTGATGCATCTGGGAGCAAAAATGTTGGAGACCATTGTGTTAAGGGCACAATTTGCTACAACTTTTGTGGTAAAAGTTTTTCTGTATTCTGCTCCGGATACCGTTTTTTTTCAACACTCTTGTAATTTCCACATTCTTGAAAAAATCTCCATATTGATGCACCTGGGAGCAAAAAAGTCACAGACCATTGTGTTAAGGGCACAATTTACTACAACTTTTGTAGTAAAAGTTTTTCTGTATTCTGCTCCGAATACCGTTTTTTTTCAACACTCTTGTAATTTCCACATTCTTGAAAAAATCTCCATATTGATGCACCTGGGAGCAAAAAAGTCACAGACCATTGTGTTAAGGGCACAATTTACTACAACTTTTGTATAAAAGTTTTTCTGTGTTCTGCTCCGGATACCGTTTTTTTTCAACACTCTTGTAATTTCCACATTCTTGAAAAAATCTCCACAATGGTGCATCTGGGAGCAAAAAAGTTACAGACCATTGTGTTAAGGGCACAATTTGCTACAACTTTTGTAGTAAAAGTTTTTCTGTGTTCTGCTCCGGATACCGTTTTTTTTCAACACTCTTGTAATTTCCACATTCTTGAAAAAATCTCCACAATGGTGCATCTGGGAGCAAAAAAGTCACAGACCATTGTGTTAAGGGAACAATTTGCTACAACTTTTGTAGTAAAAGTTTTTCTGTGTTCTGCTCCGGATACCGTTTTTTTTCAACACTCTTGTAATTTCCACATTCTTGAAAAAATCTCCACAATGGTGCATCTGGGAGCAAAAAAGTCACAGACCATTGTGTTAAGGGAACAATTTGCTACAACTTTTGTAGTAAAAGTTATTCTGTATTCTCCTCCGGATACCGTTTTTTTTCAACACTCTTGTAATTTCCACATTCTTGAAAAAATCTCCACATTGATGCATCTGGGAGCAAAAATGTTGGAGACCATTGTGTTAAGGGCACAATTTGCTACAACTTTTGTGGTAAAAGTTTTTCTGTATTCTGCTCCGGATACCGTTTTTTTTCAACACTCTTGTAATTTCCACATTCTTGAAAAAATCTCCACAATGGTGCATCTGGGAGCAAAAAAGTCACAGACCATTGTGTTAAGGGAACAATTTGCTACAACTTTTGTAGTAAAAGTTATTCTGTATTCTCCTCCGGATACCGTTTTTTTTCAACACTCTTGTAATTTCCACATTCTTGAAAAAATCTCCACAATGGTGCATCTGGGAGCAAAAAAGTCACAGACCATTGTGTTAAGGGCACAATTTGCTACAACTTTTGTAGTAAAAGTTTTTCTGTATTCTGCTCCGGATACCGTTTTTTTTCAACACTCTTGTAATTTGCACATTTTTCAAAAATTCTCCACATTGATGCATCTGGGAGCAAAAATGTTGGAGACCATTGTGTTAAGGGCACAATTTGCTACAACTTTTGTGGTAAAAGTTATTCTGTATTCTGCTCCGGATACCGTTTTTTTTCAACACTCTTGTAATTTGCACATTTTTCAAAAATTCTCCACATTGATGCATCTGGGAGCAAAAATGTTGGAGACCATTGTGTTAAGGGCACAATTTGCTACAACTTTTGTGGTAAAAGTTTTTCTGTATTCTGCTCCGGATACCGTTTTTTTTCAACACTCTTGTAATTTCCACATTCTTGAAAAAATCTCCATATTGATGCACCTGGGAGCAAAAAAGTCACAGACCATTGTGTTAAGGGCACAATTTACTACAACTTTTGTAGTAAAAGTTTTTCTGTATTCTGCTCCGAATACCGTTTTTTTTCAACACTCTTGTAATTTCCACATTCTTGAAAAAATCTCCATATTGATGCACCTGGGAGCAAAAAAGTCACAGACCATTGTGTTAAGGGCACAATTTACTACAACTTTTGTATAAAAGTTTTTCTGTGTTCTGCTCCGGATACCGTTTTTTTTCAACACTCTTGTAATTTCCACATTCTTGAAAAAATCTCCACAATGGTGCATCTGGGAGCAAAAAAGTTACAGACCATTGTGTTAAGGGCACAATTTGCTACAACTTTTGTAGTAAAAGTTTTTCTGTGTTCTGCTCCGGATACCGTTTTTTTTCAACACTCTTGTAATTTCCACATTCTTGAAAAAATCTCCACAATGGTGCATCTGGGAGCAAAAAAGTCACAGACCATTGTGTTAAGGGAACAATTTGCTACAACTTTTGTAGTAAAAGTTTTTCTGTGTTCTGCTCCGGATACCGTTTTTTTTCAACACTCTTGTAATTTCGACATTCTTGAAAAAATCTCCACAATGGTGCATCTGGGAGCAAAAAAGTTACAGACCATTGTGTTAAGGGCACAATTTGCTACAACTTTTGTAGTAAAAGTTTTTCTGTGTTCTGCTCCGGATACCGTTTTTTTTCAACACTCTTGTAATTTCCACATTCTTGAAAAAATCTCCACAATGGTGCATCTGGGAGCAAAAAAGTCACAGACCATTGTGTTAAGGGAACAATTTGCTACAACTTTTGTAGTAAAAGTTATTCTGTATTCTCCTCCGGATACCGTTTTTTTTCAACACTCTTGTAATTTCCATATTCTTGAAAAAATCTCCACAATGGTGCATCTGGGAGCAAAAACGTCACAGACCATTGTGTTAAGGGAACAATTTGCTACAACTTTTGTAGTAAAAGTTATTCTGTATTCTCCTCCGGATACCGTTTTTTTTCAACACTCTTGTAATTTCCACATTCTTGAAAAAATCTCCACAATGGTGCATCTGGGAGCAAAAAAGTTACAGACCATTGTGTTAAGGGCACAATTTGCTACAACTTTTGTAGTAAAAGTTTTTCTGTATTCTGCTCCGGATACCGTTTTTTTTCAACACTCTTGTAATTTGCACATTTTTCAAAAATTCTCCACATTGATGCATCTGGGAGCAAAAATGTTGGAGACCATTGTGTTAAGGGCACAATTTGCTACAACTTTTGTGGTAAAAGTTATTCTGTATTCTGCTCCGGATACCGTTTTTTTTCAACACTCTTGTAATTTGCACATTTTTCAAAAATTCTCCACATTGATGCATCTGGGAGCAAAAATGTTGGAGACCATTGTGTTAAGGGCACAATTTGCTACAACTTTTGTGGTAAAAGTTTTTCTGTATTCTGCTCCGGATACCGTTTTTTTTCAACACTCTTGTAATTTCCACATTCTTGAAAAAATCTCCATATTGATGCACCTGGGAGCAAAAAAGTCACAGACCATTGTGTTAAGGGCACAATTTGCTACAACTTTTGTTGTAAAAGTTTTTCTGTATTCTGCTCCGGATACCGTTTTTTTTCAACACTCTTGTAATTTGCACATTTTTCAAAAATTCTCCACATTGATGCATCTGGGAGCAAAAATGTTGGAGACCATTGTGTTAAGGGCACAATTTGCTACAACTTTTGTGGTAAAAGTTTTTCTGTATTCTGCTCCGGATACCGTTTTTTTTTCAACACTCTTGTAATTTCCACATTCTTGAAAAAATCTCCACAATGGTGCATCTGGGAGCAAAAAAGTCACAGACCATTGTGTTAAGGGAACAATTTGCTACAACTTTTGTAGTAAAAGTTATTCTGTATTCTCCTCCGGATACCGTTTTTTTTTCAACACTCTTGTAATTTCCACATTCTTGAAAAAATCTCCACAATGGTGCATCTGGGAGCAAAAAAGTCACAGACCATTGTGTTAAGGGAACAATTTGCTACAACTTTTGTAGTAAAAGTTATTCTGTATTCTCCTCCGGATACCGTTTTTTTTCAACACTCTTGTAATTTCCATATTCTTGAAAAAATCTCCACAACGGTGCATCTGGGAGCAAAAAAGTCACAGACCATTGTGTTAAGGGAGCAATTTGCTACAACTTTTGTAGTAAAAGTTATTCTGTATTCTCCTCCGGATACCGTTTTTTTTCAACACTCTTGTAATTTCCACATTCTTGAAAAAATCTCCACAATGGTGCATCTGGGAGCAAAAAAGTCACAGACCATTGTGTTAAGGGAGCAATTTGCTACAACTTTTCTAGTAAAAGTTATTCTGTATTCTCCTCCGGATACCGTTTTTTTTCAACACTCTTGTAATTTCCATATTCTTGAAAAAATCTCCACAACGGTGCATCTGGGAGCAAAAAAGTCACAGACCATTGTGTTAAGGGAGCAATTTGCTACAACTTTTGTAGTAAAAGTTATTCTGTATTCTCCTCCGGATACCGTTTTTTTTCAACACTCTTGTAATTTCCACATTCTTGAAAAAATCTCCATATTGATGCACCTGGGAGCAAAAAAGTCACAGACCATTGTGTTAAGGGCACAATTTACTACAACTTTTGTAGTAAAAGTTTTTCTGTATTCTGCTCCGAATACCGTTTTTTTTCAACACTCTTGTAATTTCCACATTCTTGAAAAAATCTCCATATTGATGCACCTGGGAGCAAAAAAGTCACAGACCATTGTGTTAAGGGCAAAATTTGCTACAACTTTTGTAGTAAAAGTTTTTCTGTGTTCTGCTTCGGATACCGTTTTTTTTCAACACTCTTGTAATTTCCACATTCTTGAAAAAATCTCCACAATGGTGCATCTGGGAGCAAAAAAGTCACAGACCATTGTGTTAAGGGAACAATTTGCTACAACTTTTGTAGTAAAAGTTATTCTGTATTCTCCTCCGGATACCGTTTTTTTTCAACACTCTTGTAATTTCCACATTCTTGAAAAAATCTCCACAATGGTGCATCTGGGAGCAAAAAAGTCACAGACCATTGTGTTAAGGGCACAATTTGCTACAACTTTTGTAGTAAAAGTTTTTCTGTATTCTGCTCCGGATACCGTTTTTTTTCAACACTCTTGTAATTTCCACATTCTTGAAAAAATCTCCACAATGGTGCATCTGGGAGCAAAAAAGTCACAGACCATTGTGTTAAGGGAACAATTTGCTACAACTTTTGTGGTAAAAGTTTTTCTGTATTCTGCTCCGGATACCGTTTTTTTTCAACACTCTTGTAATTTCCACATTCTTGAAAAAATCTCCACAATGGTGCATCTGGGAGCAAAAAAGTCACAGACCATTGTGTTAAGGGAACAATTTGCTACAACTTTTGTAGTAAAAGTTATTCTGTATTCTCCTCCGGATACCGTTTTTTTTCAACACTCTTGTAATTTCCACATTCTTGAAAAAATCTCCACAATGGTGCATCTGGGAGCAAAAAAGTCACAGACCATTGTGTTAAGGGCACAATTTGCTACAACTTTTGTAGTAAAAGTTTTTCTGTATTCTGCTCCGGATACCGTTTTTTTTCAACACTCTTGTAATTTGCACATTTTTCAAAAATTCTCCACATTGATGCATCTGGGAGCAAAAATGTTGGAGACCATTGTGTTAAGGGCACAATTTGCTACAACTTTTGTGGTAAAAGTTATTCTGTATTCTGCTCCGGATACCGTTTTTTTTCAACACTCTTGTAATTTGCACATTTTTCAAAAATTCTCCACATTGATGCATCTGGGAGCAAAAATGTTGGAGACCATTGTGTTAAGGGCACAATTTGCTACAACTTTTGTGGTAAAAGTTTTTCTGTATTCTGCTCCGGATACCGTTTTTTTTCAACACTCTTGTAATTTCCACATTCTTGAAAAAATCTCCATATTGATGCACCTGGGAGCAAAAAAGTCACAGACCATTGTGTTAAGGGCACAATTTACTACAACTTTTGTAGTAAAAGTTTTTCTGTATTCTGCTCCGAATACCGTTTTTTTTCAACACTCTTGTAATTTCCACATTCTTGAAAAAATCTCCATATTGATGCACCTGGGAGCAAAAAAGTCACATACCATTGTGTTAAGGGCACAATTTACTACAACTTTTGTATAAAAGTTTTTCTGTGTTCTGCTCCGGATACCGTTTTTTTTCAACACTCTTGTAATTTCCACATTCTTGAAAAAATCTCCACAATGGTGCATCTGGGAGCAAAAAAGTTACAGACCATTGTGTTAAGGGCACAATTTGCTACAACTTTTGTAGTAAAAGTTTTTCTGTGTTCTGCTCCGGATACCGTTTTTTTTCAACACTCTTGTAATTTCCACATTCTTGAAAAAATCTCCACAATGGTGCATCTGGGAGCAAAAAAGTCACAGACCATTGTGTTAAGGGAACAATTTGCTACAACTTTTGTAGTAAAAGTTTTTCTGTGTTCTGCTCCGGATACCGTTTTTTTTCAACACTCTTGTAATTTCCACATTCTTGAAAAAATCTCCACAATGGTGCATCTGGGAGCAAAAAAGTTACAGACCATTGTGTTAAGGGCACAATTTGCTACAACTTTTGTAGTAAAAGTTTTTCTGTGTTCTGCTCCGGATACCGTTTTTTTTCAACACTCTTGTAATTTCCACATTCTTGAAAAAATCTCCACAATGGTGCATCTGGGAGCAAAAAAGTCACAGACCATTGTGTTAAGGGAACAATTTGCTACAACTTTTGTAGTAAAAGTTATTCTGTATTCTCCTCCGGATACCGTTTTTTTTCAACACTCTTGTAATTTCCATATTCTTGAAAAAATCTCCACAATGGTGCATCTGGGAGCAAAAAAGTCACAGACCATTGTGTTAAGGGAACAATTTGCTACAACTTTTGTAGTAAAAGTTATTCTGTATTCTCCTCCGGATACCGTTTTTTTTCAACACTCTTGTAATTTCCACATTCTTGAAAAAATCTCCACAATGGTGCATCTGGGAGCAAAAATGTTGGAGACCATTGTGTTAAGGGCACAATTTGCTACAACTTTTGTGGTAAAAGTTATTCTGTATTCTGCTCCGGATACCGTTTTTTTTCAACACTCTTGTAATTTGCACATTTTTCAAAAATTCTCCACATTGATGCATCTGGGAGCAAAAATGTTGGAGACCATTGTGTTAAGGGCACAATTTGCTACAACTTTTGTGGTAAAAGTTTTTCTGTATTCTGCTCCGGATACCGTTTTTTTTCAACACTCTTGTAATTTCCACATTCTTGAAAAAATCTCCATATTGATGCACCTGGGAGCAAAAAAGTCACAGACCATTGTGTTAAGGGCACAATTTACTACAACTTTTGTAGTAAAAGTTTTTCTGTATTCTGCTCCGAATACCGTTTTTTTTCAACACTCTTGTAATTTCCACATTCTTGAAAAAATCTCCATATTGATGCACCTGGGAGCAAAAAAGTCACATACCATTGTGTTAAGGGCACAATTTACTACAACTTTTGTATAAAAGTTTTTCTGTGTTCTGCTCCGGATACCGTTTTTTTTCAACACTCTTGTAATTTCCACATTCTTGAAAAAATCTCCACAATGGTGCATCTGGGAGCAAAAAAGTTACAGACCATTGTGTTAAGGGCACAATTTGCTACAACTTTTGTAGTAAAAGTTTTTCTGTGTTCTGCTCCGGATACCGTTTTTTTTCAACACTCTTGTAATTTCCACATTCTTGAAAAAATCTCCACAATGGTGCATCTGGGAGCAAAAAAGTCACAGACCATTGTGTTAAGGGAACAATTTGCTACAACTTTTGTAGTAAAAGTTTTTCTGTGTTCTGCTCCGGATACCGTTTTTTTTCAACACTCTTGTAATTTCCACATTCTTGAAAAAATCTCCACAATGGTGCATCTGGGAGCAAAAAAGTTACAGACCATTGTGTTAAGGGCACAATTTGCTACAACTTTTGTAGTAAAAGTTTTTCTGTGTTCTGCTCCGGATACCGTTTTTTTTCAACACTCTTGTAATTTCCACATTCTTGAAAAAATCTCCACAATGGTGCATCTGGGAGCAAAAAAGTCACAGACCATTGTGTTAAGGGAACAATTTGCTACAACTTTTGTAGTAAAAGTTATTCTGTATTCTCCTCCGGATACCGTTTTTTTTCAACACTCTTGTAATTTCCATATTCTTGAAAAAATCTCCACAATGGTGCATCTGGGAGCAAAAAAGTCACAGACCATTGTGTTAAGGGAACAATTTGCTACAACTTTTGTAGTAAAAGTTATTCTGTATTCTCCTCCGGATACCGTTTTTTTTCAACACTCTTGTAATTTCCACATTCTTGAAAAAATCTCCACAATGGTGCATCTGGGAGCAAAAAAGTCACAGACCATTGTGTTAAGGGCACAATTTGCTACAACTTTTGTAGTAAAAGTTTTTCTGTATTCTGCTCCGGATACCGTTTTTTTTCAACACTCTTGTAATTTGCACATTTTTCAAAAATTCTCCACATTGATGCATCTGGGAGCAAAAATGTTGGAGACCATTGTGTTAAGGGCACAATTTGCTACAACTTTTGTGGTAAAAGTTATTCTGTATTCTGCTCCGGATACCGTTTTTTTTCAACACTCTTGTAATTTGCACATTTTTCAAAAATTCTCCACATTGATGCATCTGGGAGCAAAAATGTTGGAGACCATTGTGTTAAGGGCACAATTTGCTACAACTTTTGTGGTAAAAGTTTTTCTGTATTCTGCTCCGGATACCGTTTTTTTTCAACACTCTTGTAATTTCCACATTCTTGAAAAAATCTCCATATTGATGCACCTGGGAGCAAAAAAGTCACAGACCATTGTGTTAAGGGCACAATTTACTACAACTTTTGTAGTAAAAGTTTTTCTGTATTCTGCTCCGAATACCGTTTTTTTTCAACACTCTTGTAATTTCCACATTCTTGAAAAAATCTCCATATTGATGCACCTGGGAGCAAAAAAGTCACATACCATTGTGTTAAGGGCACAATTTACTACAACTTTTGTATAAAAGTTTTTCTGTGTTCTGCTCCGGATACCGTTTTTTTTCAACACTCTTGTAATTTCCACATTCTTGAAAAAATCTCCATATTGATGCACCTGGGAGCAAAAAAGTCACAGACCATTGTGTTAAGGGCACAATTTACTACAACTTTTGTAGTAAAAGTTTTTCTGTATTCTGCTCCGGATACCGTTTTTTTTCAACACTCTTGTAATTTCCACATTCTTGAAAAAATCTCCACAATGGTGCATCTGGGAGCAAAAAAGTCACAGACCATTGTGTTAAGGGCACAATTTGCTACAACTTTTGTAGTAAAAGTTTTTCTGTGTTCTGCTCCGGATACCGTTTTTTTTCAACACTCTTGTAATTTCCACATTCTTGAAAAAATCTCCACAATGGTGCATCTGGGAGCAAAAAAGTCACAGACCATTGTGTTAAGGGAACAATTTGCTACAACTTTTGTAGTAAAAGTTATTCTGTATTCTCCTCCGGATACCGTTTTTTTTCAACACTCTTGTAATTTCCATATTCTTGAAAAAATCTCCACAATGGTGCATCTGGGAGCAAAAACGTCACAGACCATTGTGTTAAGGGAACAATTTGCTACAACTTTTGTAGTAAAAGTTATTCTGTATTCTCCTCCGGATACCGTTTTTTTTCAACACTCTTGTAATTTCCACATTCTTGAAAAAATCTCCACAATGGTGCATCTGGGAGCAAAAAAGTTACAGACCATTGTGTTAAGGGCACAATTTGCTACAACTTTTGTAGTAAAAGTTTTTCTGTATTCTGCTCCGGATACCGTTTTTTTTCAACACTCTTGTAATTTGCACATTTTTCAAAAATTCTCCACATTGATGCATCTGGGAGCAAAAATGTTGGAGACCATTGTGTTAAGGGCACAATTTGCTACAACTTTTGTGGTAAAAGTTATTCTGTATTCTGCTCCGGATACCGTTTTTTTTCAACACTCTTGTAATTTGCACATTTTTCAAAAATTCTCCACATTGATGCATCTGGGAGCAAAAATGTTGGAGACCATTGTGTTAAGGGCACAATTTGCTACAACTTTTGTGGTAAAAGTTTTTCTGTATTCTGCTCCGGATACCGTTTTTTTTCAACACTCTTGTAATTTCCACATTCTTGAAAAAATCTCCATATTGATGCACCTGGGAGCAAAAAAGTCACAGACCATTGTGTTAAGGGCACAATTTGCTACAACTTTTGTTGTAAAAGTTTTTCTGTATTCTGCTCCGGATACCGTTTTTTTTCAACACTCTTGTAATTTGCACATTTTTCAAAAATTCTCCACATTGATGCATCTGGGAGCAAAAATGTTGGAGACCATTGTGTTAAGGGCACAATTTGCTACAACTTTTGTGGTAAAAGTTTTTCTGTATTCTGCTCCGGATACCGTTTTTTTTTCAACACTCTTGTAATTTCCACATTCTTGAAAAAATCTCCACAATGGTGCATCTGGGAGCAAAAAAGTCACAGACCATTGTGTTAAGGGAACAATTTGCTACAACTTTTGTAGTAAAAGTTATTCTGTATTCTCCTCCGGATACCGTTTTTTTTTCAACACTCTTGTAATTTCCACATTCTTGAAAAAATCTCCACAATGGTGCATCTGGGAGCAAAAAAGTCACAGACCATTGTGTTAAGGGAACAATTTGCTACAACTTTTGTAGTAAAAGTTATTCTGTATTCTCCTCCGGATACCGTTTTTTTTCAACACTCTTGTAATTTCCATATTCTTGAAAAAATCTCCACAACGGTGCATCTGGGAGCAAAAAAGTCACAGACCATTGTGTTAAGGGAGCAATTTGCTACAACTTTTGTAGTAAAAGTTATTCTGTATTCTCCTCCGGATACCGTTTTTTTTCAACACTCTTGTAATTTCCACATTCTTGAAAAAATCTCCACAATGGTGCATCTGGGAGCAAAAAAGTCACAGACCATTGTGTTAAGGGAGCAATTTGCTACAACTTTTGTAGTAAAAGTTATTCTGTATTCTCCTCCGGATACCGTTTTTTTTCAACACTCTTGTAATTTCCATATTCTTGAAAAAATCTCCACAACGGTGCATCTGGGAGCAAAAAAGTCACAGACCATTGTGTTAAGGGAGCAATTTGCTACAACTTTTGTAGTAAAAGTTATTCTGTATTCTCCTCCGGATACCGTTTTTTTTCAACACTCTTGTAATTTCCACATTCTTGAAAAAATCTCCATATTGATGCACCTGGGAGCAAAAAAGTCACAGACCATTGTGTTAAGGGCACAATTTACTACAACTTTTGTAGTAAAAGTTTTTCTGTATTCTGCTCCGAATACCGTTTTTTTTCAACACTCTTGTAATTTCCACATTCTTGAAAAAATCTCCATATTGATGCACCTGGGAGCAAAAAAGTCACAGACCATTGTGTTAAGGGCAAAATTTGCTACAACTTTTGTAGTAAAAGTTTTTCTGTGTTCTGCTTCGGATACCGTTTTTTTTCAACACTCTTGTAATTTCCACATTCTTGAAAAAATCTCCACAATGGTGCATCTGGGAGCAAAAAAGTCACAGACCATTGTGTTAAGGGAACAATTTGCTACAACTTTTGTAGTAAAAGTTATTCTGTATTCTCCTCCGGATACCGTTTTTTTTCAACACTCTTGTAATTTCCACATTCTTGAAAAAATCTCCACAATGGTGCATCTGGGAGCAAAAAAGTCACAGACCATTGTGTTAAGGGCACAATTTGCTACAACTTTTGTAGTAAAAGTTTTTCTGTATTCTGCTCCGGATACCGTTTTTTTTCAACACTCTTGTAATTTCCACATTCTTGAAAAAATCTCCACAATGGTGCATCTGGGAGCAAAAAAGTCACAGACCATTGTGTTAAGGGAACAATTTGCTACAACTTTTGTGGTAAAAGTTTTTCTGTATTCTGCTCCGGATACCGTTTTTTTTCAACACTCTTGTAATTTCCACATTCTTGAAAAAATCTCCACAATGGTGCATCTGGGAGCAAAAAAGTCACAGACCATTGTGTTAAGGGAACAATTTGCTACAACTTTTGTAGTAAAAGTTATTCTGTATTCTCCTCCGGATACCGTTTTTTTTCAACACTCTTGTAATTTCCACATTCTTGAAAAAATCTCCACAATGGTGCATCTGGGAGCAAAAAAGTCACAGACCATTGTGTTAAGGGCACAATTTGCTACAACTTTTGTAGTAAAAGTTTTTCTGTATTCTGCTCCGGATACCGTTTTTTTTCAACACTCTTGTAATTTGCACATTTTTCAAAAATTCTCCACATTGATGCATCTGGGAGCAAAAATGTTGGAGACCATTGTGTTAAGGGCACAATTTGCTACAACTTTTGTGGTAAAAGTTATTCTGTATTCTGCTCCGGATACCGTTTTTTTTCAACACTCTTGTAATTTGCACATTTTTCAAAAATTCTCCACATTGATGCATCTGGGAGCAAAAATGTTGGAGACCATTGTGTTAAGGGCACAATTTGCTACAACTTTTGTGGTAAAAGTTTTTCTGTATTCTGCTCCGGATACCGTTTTTTTTCAACACTCTTGTAATTTCCACATTCTTGAAAAAATCTCCATATTGATGCACCTGGGAGCAAAAAAGTCACAGACCATTGTGTTAAGGGCACAATTTACTACAACTTTTGTAGTAAAAGTTTTTCTGTATTCTGCTCCGAATACCGTTTTTTTTCAACACTCTTGTAATTTCCACATTCTTGAAAAAATCTCCATATTGATGCACCTGGGAGCAAAAAAGTCACATACCATTGTGTTAAGGGCACAATTTACTACAACTTTTGTATAAAAGTTTTTCTGTGTTCTGCTCCGGATACCGTTTTTTTTCAACACTCTTGTAATTTCCACATTCTTGAAAAAATCTCCACAATGGTGCATCTGGGAGCAAAAAAGTTACAGACCATTGTGTTAAGGGCACAATTTGCTACAACTTTTGTAGTAAAAGTTTTTCTGTGTTCTGCTCCGGATACCGTTTTTTTTCAACACTCTTGTAATTTCCACATTCTTGAAAAAATCTCCACAATGGTGCATCTGGGAGCAAAAAAGTCACAGACCATTGTGTTAAGGGAACAATTTGCTACAACTTTTGTAGTAAAAGTTTTTCTGTGTTCTGCTCCGGATACCGTTTTTTTTCAACACTCTTGTAATTTCCACATTCTTGAAAAAATCTCCACAATGGTGCATCTGGGAGCAAAAAAGTTACAGACCATTGTGTTAAGGGCACAATTTGCTACAACTTTTGTAGTAAAAGTTTTTCTGTGTTCTGCTCCGGATACCGTTTTTTTTCAACACTCTTGTAATTTCCACATTCTTGAAAAAATCTCCACAATGGTGCATCTGGGAGCAAAAAAGTCACAGACCATTGTGTTAAGGGAACAATTTGCTACAACTTTTGTAGTAAAAGTTATTCTGTATTCTCCTCCGGATACCGTTTTTTTTCAACACTCTTGTAATTTCCATATTCTTGAAAAAATCTCCACAATGGTGCATCTGGGAGCAAAAACGTCACAGACCATTGTGTTAAGGGAACAATTTGCTACAACTTTTGTAGTAAAAGTTATTCTGTATTCTCCTCCGGATACCGTTTTTTTTCAACACTCTTGTAATTTCCACATTCTTGAAAAAATCTCCACAATGGTGCATCTGGGAGCAAAAAAGTTACAGACCATTGTGTTAAGGGCACAATTTGCTACAACTTTTGTAGTAAAAGTTTTTCTGTATTCTGCTCCGGATACCGTTTTTTTTCAACACTCTTGTAATTTGCACATTTTTCAAAAATTCTCCACATTGATGCATCTGGGAGCAAAAATGTTGGAGACCATTGTGTTAAGGGCACAATTTGCTACAACTTTTGTGGTAAAAGTTATTCTGTATTCTGCTCCGGATACCGTTTTTTTTCAACACTCTTGTAATTTGCACATTTTTCAAAAATTCTCCACATTGATGCATCTGGGAGCAAAAATGTTGGAGACCATTGTGTTAAGGGCACAATTTGCTACAACTTTTGTGGTAAAAGTTTTTCTGTATTCTGCTCCGGATACCGTTTTTTTTCAACACTCTTGTAATTTCCACATTCTTGAAAAAATCTCCATATTGATGCACCTGGGAGCAAAAAAGTCACAGACCATTGTGTTAAGGGCACAATTTGCTACAACTTTTGTTGTAAAAGTTTTTCTGTATTCTGCTCCGGATACCGTTTTTTTTCAACACTCTTGTAATTTGCACATTTTTCAAAAATTCTCCACATTGATGCATCTGGGAGCAAAAATGTTGGAGACCATTGTGTTAAGGGCACAATTTGCTACAACTTTTGTGGTAAAAGTTTTTCTGTATTCTGCTCCGGATACCGTTTTTTTTTCAACACTCTTGTAATTTCCACATTCTTGAAAAAATCTCCACAATGGTGCATCTGGGAGCAAAAAAGTCACAGACCATTGTGTTAAGGGAACAATTTGCTACAACTTTTGTAGTAAAAGTTATTCTGTATTCTCCTCCGGATACCGTTTTTTTTTCAACACTCTTGTAATTTCCACATTCTTGACAAAATCTCCACAATGGTGCATCTGGGAGCAAAAAAGTCACAGACCATTGTGTTAAGGGAACAATTTGCTACAACTTTTGTAGTAAAAGTTATTCTGTATTCTCCTCCGGATACCGTTTTTTTTCAACACTCTTGTAATTTCCATATTCTTGAAAAAATCTCCACAACGGTGCATCTGGGAGCAAAAAAGTCACAGACCATTGTGTTAAGGGAGCAATTTGCTACAACTTTTGTAGTAAAAGTTATTCTGTATTCTCCTCCGGATACCGTTTTTTTTCAACACTCTTGTAATTTCCACATTCTTGAAAAAATCTCCATATTGATGCACCTGGGAGCAAAAAAGTCACAGACCATTGTGTTAAGGGCACAATTTACTACAACTTTTGTAGTAAAAGTTTTTCTGTATTCTGCTCCGAATACCGTTTTTTTTCAACACTCTTGTAATTTCCACATTCTTGAAAAAATCTCCATATTGATGCACCTGGGAGCAAAAAAGTCACAGACCATTGTGTTAAGGGCAAAATTTGCTACAACTTTTGTAGTAAAAGTTTTTCTGTGTTCTGCTTCGGATACCGTTTTTTTTCAACACTCTTGTAATTTCCACATTCTTGAAAAAATCTCCACAATGGTGCATCTGGGAGCAAAAAAGTCACAGACCATTGTGTTAAGGGAACAATTTGCTACAACTTTTGTAGTAAAAGTTTTTCTGTATTCTGCTCCGGATACCGTTTTTTTTCAACACTCTTGTAATTTCCACATTCTTGAAAAAATCTCCACAATGGTGCATCTGGGAGCAAAAAAGTCACAGACCATTGTGTTAAGGGAACAATTTGCTACAACTTTTGTAGTAAAAGTTATTCTGTATTCTCCTCCGGATACCGTTTTTTTTCAACACTCTTGTAATTTCCATATTCTTGAAAAAATCTCCACAACGGTGCATCTGGGAGCAAAAAAGTCACAGACCATTGTGTTAAGGGAGCAATTTGCTACAACTTTTGTAGTAAAAGTTATTCTGTATTCTCCTCCGGATACCGTTTTTTTTTCAACACTCTTGTAATTTCCACATTCTTGAAAAAATCTCCACAATGGTGCATCTGGGAGCAAAAAAGTCACAGACCATTGTGTTAAGGGAACAATTTGCTACAACTTTTGTAGTAAAAGTTTTTCTGTATTCTGCTCCGGATACCGTTTTTTTTCAACACTCTTGTAATTTCCACATTCTTGAAAAAATCTCCACAATGGTGCATCTGGGAGCAAAAAAGTCACAGACCATTGTGTTAAGGGAACAATTTGCTACAACTTTTGTAGTAAAAGTTATTCTGTATTCTCCTCCGGATACCGTTTTTTTTCAACACTCTTGTAATTTCCATATTCTTGAAAAAATCTCCACAACGGTGCATCTGGGAGCAAAAAAGTCACAGACCATTGTGTTAAGGGAGCAATTTGCTACAACTTTTGTAGTAAAAGTTATTCTGTATTCTCCTCCGGATACCGTTTTTTTTCAACACTCTTGTAATTTCCATATTCTTGAAAAAATCTCCACAACGGTGCATCTGGGAGCAAAAAAGTCACAGACCATTGTGTTAAGGGAGCAATTTGCTACAACTTTTGTGGTAAAAGTTATTCTGTATTCTGCTCCGGATACCGTTTTTTTTCAACACTCTTGTAATTTGCACATTTTTCAAAAATTCTCCACATTGATGCATCTGGGAGCAAAAATGTTGGAGACCATTGTGTTAAGGGCACAATTTGCTACAACTTTTGTGGTAAAAGTTTTTCTGTATTCTGCTCCGGATACCGTTTTTTTTCAACACTCTTGTAATTTCCACATTCTTGAAAAAATCTCCATATTGATGCACCTGGGAGCAAAAAAGTCACAGACCATTGTGTTAAGGGCACAATTTGCTACAACTTTTGTTGTAAAAGTTTTTCTGTATTCTGCTCCGGATACCGTTTTTTTTCAACACTCTTGTAATTTGCACATTTTTCAAAAATTCTCCACATTGATGCATCTGGGAGCAAAAATGTTGGAGACCATTGTGTTAAGGGCACAATTTGCTACAACTTTTGTGGTAAAAGTTTTTCTGTATTCTGCTCCGGATACCGTTTTTTTTTCAACACTCTTGTAATTTCCACATTCTTGAAAAAATCTCCACAATGGTGCATCTGGGAGCAAAAAAGTCACAGACCATTGTGTTAAGGGAACAATTTGCTACAACTTTTGTAGTAAAAGTTATTCTGTATTCTCCTCCGGATACCGTTTTTTTTTCAACACTCTTGTAATTTCCACATTCTTGAAAAAATCTCCACAATGGTGCATCTGGGAGCAAAAAAGTCACAGACCATTGTGTTAAGGGAACAATTTGCTACAACTTTTGTAGTAAAAGTTATTCTGTATTCTCCTCCGGATACCGTTTTTTTTCAACACTCTTGTAATTTCCATATTCTTGAAAAAATCTCCACAACGGTGCATCTGGGAGCAAAAAAGTCACAGACCATTGTGTTAAGGGAGCAATTTGCTACAACTTTTGTAGTAAAAGTTATTCTGTATTCTCCTCCGGATACCGTTTTTTTTTCAACACTCTTGTAATTTCCACATTCTTGAAAAAATCTCCACAATGGTGCATCTGGGAGCAAAAAAGTCACAGACCATTGTGTTAAGGGAACAATTTGCTACAACTTTTGTAGTAAAAGTTTTTCTGTATTCTGCTCCGGATACCGTTTTTTTTCAACACTCTTGTAATTTCCACATTCTTGAAAAAATCTCCACAATGGTGCATCTGGGAGCAAAAAAGTCACAGACCATTGTGTTAAGGGAACAATTTGCTACAACTTTTGTAGTAAAAGTTATTCTGTATTCTCCTCCGGATACCGTTTTTTTTCAACACTCTTGTAATTTCCATATTCTTGAAAAAATCTCCACAACGGTGCATCTGGGAGCAAAAAAGTCACAGACCATTGTGTTAAGGGAGCAATTTGCTACAACTTTTGTAGTAAAAGTTATTCTGTATTCTCCTCCGGATACCGTTTTTTTTCAACACTCTTGTAATTTCCATATTCTTGAAAAAATCTCCACAACGGTGCATCTGGGAGCAAAAAAGTCACAGACCATTGTGTTAAGGGAGCAATTTGCTACAACTTTTGTGGTAAAAGTTATTCTGTATTCTGCTCCGGATACCGTTTTTTTTCAACACTCTTGTAATTTGCACATTTTTCAAAAATTCTCCACATTGATGCATCTGGGAGCAAAAATGTTGGAGACCATTGTGTTAAGGGCACAATTTGCTACAACTTTTGTGGTAAAAGTTTTTCTGTATTCTGCTCCGGATACCGTTTTTTTTCAACACTCTTGTAATTTCCACATTCTTGAAAAAATCTCCACAATGGTGCATCTGGGAGCAAAAAAGTCACAGACCATTGTGTTAAGGGAACAATTTGCTACAACTTTTGTAGTAAAAGTTTTTCTGTATTCTGCTCCGGATACCGTTTTTTTTCAACACTCTTGTAATTTCCACATTCTTGAAAAAATCTCCACAATGGTGCATCTGGGAGCAAAAAAGTCACAGACCATTGTGTTAAGGGAACAATTTGCTACAACTTTTGTAGTAAAAGTTATTCTGTATTCTCCTCCGGATACCGTTTTTTTTCAACACTCTTGTAATTTCCATATTCTTGAAAAAATCTCCACAACGGTGCATCTGGGAGCAAAAAAGTCACAGACCATTGTGTTAAGGGAGCAATTTGCTACAACTTTTGTGGTAAAAGTTATTCTGTATTCTGCTCCGGATACCGTTTTTTTTCAACACTCTTGTAATTTGCACATTTTTCAAAAATTCTCCACATTGATGCATCTGGGAGCAAAAATGTTGGAGACCATTGTGTTAAGGGCACAATTTGCTACAACTTTTGTGGTAAAAGTTTTTCTGTATTCTGCTCCGGATACCGTTTTTTTTCAACACTCTTGTAATTTCCACATTCTTGAAAAAATCTCCATATTGATGCACCTGGGAGCAAAAAAGTCACAGACCATTGTGTTAAGGGCACAATTTGCTACAACTTTTGTTGTAAAAGTTTTTCTGTATTCTGCTCCGGATACCGTTTTTTTTCAACACTCTTGTAATTTGCACATTTTTCAAAAATTCTCCACATTGATGCATCTGGGAGCAAAAATGTTGGAGACCATTGTGTTAAGGGCACAATTTGCTACAACTTTTGTGGTAAAAGTTTTTCTGTATTCTGCTCCGGATACCGTTTTTTTTTCAACACTCTTGTAATTTCCACATTCTTGAAAAAATCTCCACAATGGTGCATCTGGGAGCAAAAAAGTCACAGACCATTGTGTTAAGGGAACAATTTGCTACAACTTTTGTAGTAAAAGTTATTCTGTATTCTCCTCCGGATACCGTTTTTTTTCAACACTCTTGTAATTTCCATATTCTTGAAAAAATCTCCACAACGGTGCATCTGGGAGCAAAAAAGTCACAGACCATTGTGTTAAGGGAGCAATTTGCTACAACTTTTGTAGTAAAAGTTATTCTGTATTCTCCTCCGGATACCGTTTTTTTTTCAACACTCTTGTAATTTCCACATTCTTGAAAAAATCTCCACAATGGTGCATCTGGGAGCAAAAAAGTCACAGACCATTGTGTTAAGGGAACAATTTGCTACAACTTTTGTAGTAAAAGTTTTTCTGTATTCTGCTCCGGATACCGTTTTTTTTCAACACTCTTGTAATTTCCACATTCTTGAAAAAATCTCCACAATGGTGCATCTGGGAGCAAAAAAGTCACAGACCATTGTGTTAAGGGAACAATTTGCTACAACTTTTGTAGTAAAAGTTATTCTGTATTCTCCTCCGGATACCGTTTTTTTTCAACACTCTTGTAATTTCCATATTCTTGAAAAAATCTCCACAACGGTGCATCTGGGAGCAAAAAAGTCACAGACCATTGTGTTAAGGGAGCAATTTGCTACAACTTTTGTAGTAAAAGTTATTCTGTATTCTCCTCCGGATACCGTTTTTTTTCAACACTCTTGTAATTTCCATATTCTTGAAAAAATCTCCACAACGGTGCATCTGGGAGCAAAAAAGTCACAGACCATTGTGTTAAGGGAGCAATTTGCTACAACTTTTGTGGTAAAAGTTATTCTGTATTCTGCTCCGGATACCGTTTTTTTTCAACACTCTTGTAATTTGCACATTTTTCAAAAATTCTCCACATTGATGCATCTGGGAGCAAAAATGTTGGAGACCATTGTGTTAAGGGCACAATTTGCTACAACTTTTGTGGTAAAAGTTTTTCTGTATTCTGCTCCGGATACCGTTTTTTTTCAACACTCTTGTAATTTCCACATTCTTGAAAAAATCTCCATATTGATGCACCTGGGAGCAAAAAAGTCACAGACCATTGTGTTAAGGGCACAATTTGCTACAACTTTTGTTGTAAAAGTTTTTCTGTATTCTGCTCCGGATACCGTTTTTTTTCAACACTCTTGTAATTTGCACATTTTTCAAAAATTCTCCACATTGATGCATCTGGGAGCAAAAAAGTCACAGACCATTGTGTTAAGGGAGCAATTTGCTACAACTTTTGTAGTAAAAGTTATTCTGTATTCTCCTCCGGATACCGTTTTTTTTCAACACTCTTGTAATTTCCACATTCTTGAAAAAATCTCCATATTGATGCACCTGGGAGCAAAAAAGTCACAGACCATTGTGTTAAGGGCACAATTTACTACAACTTTTGTAGTAAAAGTTTTTCTGTATTCTGCTCCGAATACCGTTTTTTTTCAACACTCTTGTAATTTCCACATTCTTGAAAAAATCTCCATATTGATGCACCTGGGAGCAAAAAAGTCACAGACCATTGTGTTAAGGGCAAAATTTGCTACAACTTTTGTAGTAAAAGTTTTTCTGTGTTCTGCTTCGGATACCGTTTTTTTTCAACACTCTTGTAATTTCCACATTCTTGAAAAAATCTCCACAATGGTGCATCTGGGAGCAAAAAAGTCACAGACCATTGTGTTAAGGGAACAATTTGCTACAACTTTTGTAGTAAAAGTTTTTCTGTATTCTGCTCCGGATACCGTTTTTTTTCAACACTCTTGTAATTTCCACATTCTTGAAAAAATCTCCACAATGGTGCATCTGGGAGCAAAAAAGTCACAGACCATTGTGTTAAGGGAACAATTTGCTACAACTTTTGTAGTAAAAGTTATTCTGTATTCTCCTCCGGATACCGTTTTTTTTCAACACTCTTGTAATTTCCATATTCTTGAAAAAATCTCCACAACGGTGCATCTGGGAGCAAAAAAGTCACAGACCATTGTGTTAAGGGAGCAATTTGCTACAACTTTTGTAGTAAAAGTTATTCTGTATTCTCCTCCGGATACCGTTTTTTTTCAACACTCTTGTAATTTCCACATTCTTGAAAAAATCTCCACAATGGTGCATCTGGGAGCAAAAAAGTCACAGACCATTGTGTTAAGGGAGCAATTTGCTACAACTTTTGTAGTAAAAGTTATTCTGTATTCTCCTCCGGATACCGTTTTTTTTCAACACTCTTGTAATTTCCATATTCTTGAAAAAATCTCCACAACGGTGCATCTGGGAGCAAAAAAGTCACAGACCATTGTGTTAAGGGAGCAATTTGCTACAACTTTTGTAGTAAAAGTTATTCTGTATTCTCCTCCGGATACCGTTTTTTTTCAACACTCTTGTAATTTCCACATTCTTGAAAAAATCTCCATATTGATGCACCTGGGAGCAAAAAAGTCACAGACCATTGTGTTAAGGGCACAATTTACTACAACTTTTGTAGTAAAAGTTTTTCTGTATTCTGCTCCGAATACCGTTTTTTTTCAACACTCTTGTAATTTCCACATTCTTGAAAAAATCTCCATATTGATGCACCTGGGAGCAAAAAAGTCACAGACCATTGTGTTAAGGGCAAAATTTGCTACAACTTTTGTAGTAAAAGTTTTTCTGTGTTCTGCTTCGGATACCGTTTTTTTTCAACACTCTTGTAATTTCCACATTCTTGAAAAAATCTCCACAATGGTGCATCTGGGAGCAAAAAAGTCACAGACCATTGTGTTAAGGGAACAATTTGCTACAACTTTTGTAGTAAAAGTTTTTCTGTATTCTGCTCCGGATACCGTTTTTTTTCAACACTCTTGTAATTTCCACATTCTTGAAAAAATCTCCACAATGGTGCATCTGGGAGCAAAAAAGTCACAGACCATTGTGTTAAGGGAACAATTTGCTACAACTTTTGTAGTAAAAGTTATTCTGTATTCTCCTCCGGATACCGTTTTTTTTCAACACTCTTGTAATTTCCATATTCTTGAAAAAATCTCCACAACGGTGCATCTGGGAGCAAAAAAGTCACAGACCATTGTGTTAAGGGAGCAATTTGCTACAACTTTTGTAGTAAAAGTTATTCTGTATTCTCCTCCGGATACCGTTTTTTTTTCAACACTCTTGTAATTTCCACATTCTTGAAAAAATCTCCGCAATGGTGCATCTGGGAGCAAAAAAGTCACAGACCATTGTGTTAAGGGAACAATTTGCTACAACTTTTGTAGTAAAAGTTTTTCTGTATTCTGCTCCGGATACCGTTTTTTTTCAACACTCTTGTAATTTCCACATTCTTGAAAAAATCTCCACAATGGTGCATCTGGGAGCAAAAAAGTCACAGACCATTGTGTTAAGGGAGCAATTTGCTACAACTTTTGTAGTAAAAGTTATTCTGTATTCTCCTCCGGATACCGTTTTTTTTCAACACTCTTGTAATTTCCACATTCTTGAAAAAATCTCCATATTGATGCACCTGGGAGCAAAAAAGTCACAGACCATTGTGTTAAGGGCACAATTTACTACAACTTTTGTAGTAAAAGTTTTTCTGTATTCTGCTCCGAATACCGTTTTTTTTCAACACTCTTGTAATTTCCACATTCTTGAAAAAATCTCCATATTGATGCACCTGGGAGCAAAAAAGTCACAGACCATTGTGTTAAGGGCAAAATTTGCTACAACTTTTGTAGTAAAAGTTTTTCTGTGTTCTGCTTCGGATACCGTTTTTTTTCAACACTCTTGTAATTTCCACATTCTTGAAAAAATCTCCACAATGGTGCATCTGGGAGCAAAAAAGTCACAGACCATTGTGTTAAGGGAACAATTTGCTACAACTTTTGTAGTAAAAGTTTTTCTGTATTCTGCTCCGGATACCGTTTTTTTTCAACACTCTTGTAATTTCCACATTCTTGAAAAAATCTCCACAATGGTGCATCTGGGAGCAAAAAAGTCACAGACCATTGTGTTAAGGGAACAATTTGCTACAACTTTTGTAGTAAAAGTTATTCTGTATTCTCCTCCGGATACCGTTTTTTTTCAACACTCTTGTAATTTCCATATTCTTGAAAAAATCTCCACAACGGTGCATCTGGGAGCAAAAAAGTCACAGACCATTGTGTTAAGGGAGCAATTTGCTACAACTTTTGTAGTAAAAGTTATTCTGTATTCTCCTCCGGATACCGTTTTTTTTTCAACACTCTTGTAATTTCCACATTCTTGAAAAAATCTCCGCAATGGTGCATCTGGGAGCAAAAAAGTCACAGACCATTGTGTTAAGGGAACAATTTGCTACAACTTTTGTAGTAAAAGTTTTTCTGTATTCTGCTCCGGATACCGTTTTTTTTCAACACTCTTGTAATTTCCACATTCTTGAAAAAATCTCCACAATGGTGCATCTGGGAGCAAAAAAGTCACAGACCATTGTGTTAAGGGAACAATTTGCTACAACTTTTGTAGTAAAAGTTATTCTGTATTCTCCTCCGGATACCGTTTTTTTTCAACACTCTTGTAATTTCCATATTCTTGAAAAAATCTCCACAACGGTGCATCTGGGAGCAAAAAAGTCACAGACCATTGTGTTAAGGGAGCAATTTGCTACAACTTTTGTAGTAAAAGTTATTCTGTATTCTCCTCCGGATACCGTTTTTTTTCAACACTCTTGTAATTTCCATATTCTTGAAAAAATCTCCACAACGGTGCATCTGGGAGCAAAAAAGTCACAGACCATTGTGTTAAGGGAGCAATTTGCTACAACTTTTGTAGTAAAAGTTATTCTGTATTCTCCTCCGGATACCGTTTTTTTTTCAACACTCTTGTAATTTCCACATTCTTGAAAAAATCTCCACAATGGTGCATCTGGGAGCAAAAAAGTCACAGACCATTGTGTTAAGGGAACAATTTGCTACAACTTTTGTAGTAAAAGTTTTTCTGTATTCTGCTCCGGATACCGTTTTTTTTCAACACTCTTGTAATTTCCACATTCTTGAAAAAATCTCCACAATGGTGCATCTGGGAGCAAAAAAGTCACAGATCATTGTGTTAAGGGAACAATTTGCTACAACTTTTGTAGTAAAAGTTATTCTGTATTCTCCTCCGGATACCGTTTTTTTTCAACACTCTTGTAATTTCCATATTCTTGAAAAAATCTCCACAACGGTGCATCTGGGAGCAAAAAAGTCACAGACCATTGTGTTAAGGGAGCAATTTGCTACAACTTTTGTAGTAAAAGTTATTCTGTATTCTCCTCCGGATACCGTTTTTTTTTCAACACTCTTGTAATTTCCACATTCTTGAAAAAATCTCCACAATGGTGCATCTGGGAGCAAAAAAGTCACAGACCATTGTGTTAAGGGAACAATTTGCTACAACTTTTGTAGTAAAAGTTATTCTGTATTCTCCTCCGGATACCGTTTTTTTTCAACACTCTTGTAATTTCCATATTCTTGAAAAAATCTCCACAACGGTGCATCTGGGAGCAAAAAAGTCACAGACCATTGTGTTAAGGGAGCAATTTGCTACAACTTTTGTAGTAAAAGTTATTCTGTATTCTCCTCCGGATACCGTTTTTTTTCAACACTCTTGTAATTTCCATATTCTTGAAAAAATCTCCACAACGGTGCATCTGGGAGCAAAAAAGTCACAGACCATTGTGTTAAGGGAGCAATTTGCTACAACTTTTGTAGTAAAAGTTATTCTGTATTCTCCTCCGGATACCGTTTTTTTTTCAACACTCTTGTAATTTCCACATTCTTGAAAAAATCTCCACAATGGTGCATCTGGGAGCAAAAAAGTCACAGACCATTGTGTTAAGGGAACAATTTGCTACAACTTTTGTAGTAAAAGTTTTTCTGTATTCTGCTCCGGATACCGTTTTTTTTCAACACTCTTGTAATTTCCACATTCTTGAAAAAATCTCCACAATGGTGCATCTGGGAGCAAAAAAGTCACAGACCATTGTGTTAAGGGAACAATTTGCTACAACTTTTGTAGTAAAAGTTATTCTGTATTCTCCTCCGGATACCGTTTTTTTTCAACACTCTTGTAATTTCCATATTCTTGAAAAAATCTCCACAACGGTGCATCTGGGAGCAAAAAAGTCACAGACCATTGTGTTAAGGGAGCAATTTGCTACAACTTTTGTAGTAAAAGTTATTCTGTATTCTCCTCCGGATACCGTTTTTTTTCAACACTCTTGTAATTTCCATATTCTTGAAAAAATCTCCACAACGGTGCATCTGGGAGCAAAAAAGTCACAGACCATTGTGTTAAGGGAGCAATTTGCTACAACTTTTGTAGTAAAAGTTATTCTGTATTCTCCTCCGGATACCGTTTTTTTTTCAACACTCTTGTAATTTCCACATTCTTGAAAAAATCTCCACAATGGTGCATCTGGGAGCAAAAAAGTCACAGACCATTGTGTTAAGGGAACAATTTGCTACAACTTTTGTAGTAAAAGTTTTTCTGTATTCTGCTCCGGATACCGTTTTTTTTCAACACTCTTGTAATTTCCACATTCTTGAAAAAATCTCCACAATGGTGCATCTGGGAGCAAAAAAGTCACAGACCATTGTGTTAAGGGAACAATTTGCTACAACTTTTGTAGTAAAAGTTATTCTGTATTCTCCTCCGGATACCGTTTTTTTTCAACACTCTTGTAATTTCCATATTCTTGAAAAAATCTCCACAACGGTGCATCTGGGAGCAAAAAAGTCACAGACCATTGTGTTAAGGGAGCAATTTGCCACAACTTTTGTAGTAAAAGTTATTCTGTATTCTCCTCCGGATACCGTTTTTTTTTCAACACTCTTGTAATTTCCACATTCTTGAAAAAATCTCCACAATGGTGCATCTGGGAGCAAAAAAGTCACAGACCATTGTGTTAAGGGAACAATTTGCTACAACTTTTGTAGTAAAAGTTATTCTGTATTCTCCTCCGGATACCGTTTTTTTTCAACACTCTTGTAATTTCCATATTCTTGAAAAAATCTCCACAACGGTGCATCTGGGAGCAAAAAAGTCACAGACCATTGTGTTAAGGGAGCAATTTGCTACAACTTTTGTAGTAAAAGTTATTCTGTATTCTCCTCCGGATACCGTTTTTTTTCAACACTCTTGTAATTTCCATATTCTTGAAAAAATCTCCACAACGGTGCATCTGGGAGCAAAAAAGTCACAGACCATTGTGTTAAGGGAGCAATTTGCTACAACTTTTGTAGTAAAAGTTATTCTGTATTCTCCTCCGGATACCGTTTTTTTTTCAACACTCTTGTAATTTCCACATTCTTGAAAAAATCTCCGCAATGGTGCATCTGGGAGCAAAAAAGTCACAGACCATTGTGTTAAGGGAACAATTTGCTACAACTTTTGTAGTAAAAGTTTTTCTGTATTCTGCTCCGGATACCGTTTTTTTTCAACACTCTTGTAATTTCCACATTCTTGAAAAAATCTCCACAATGGTGCATCTGGGAGCAAAAAAGTCACAGACCATTGTGTTAAGGGAGCAATTTGCTACAACTTTTGTAGTAAAAGTTATTCTGTATTCTCCTCCGGATACCGTTTTTTTTCAACACTCTTGTAATTTCCACATTCTTGAAAAAATCTCCATATTGATGCACCTGGGAGCAAAAAAGTCACAGACCATTGTGTTAAGGGCACAATTTACTACAACTTTTGTAGTAAAAGTTTTTCTGTATTCTGCTCCGAATACCGTTTTTTTTCAACACTCTTGTAATTTCCACATTCTTGAAAAAATCTCCATATTGATGCACCTGGGAGCAAAAAAGTCACAGACCATTGTGTTAAGGGCAAAATTTGCTACAACTTTTGTAGTAAAAGTTTTTCTGTGTTCTGCTTCGGATACCGTTTTTTTTCAACACTCTTGTAATTTCCACATTCTTGAAAAAATCTCCACAATGGTGCATCTGGGAGCAAAAAAGTCACAGACCATTGTGTTAAGGGAACAATTTGCTACAACTTTTGTAGTAAAAGTTTTTCTGTATTCTGCTCCGGATACCGTTTTTTTTCAACACTCTTGTAATTTCCACATTCTTGAAAAAATCTCCACAATGGTGCATCTGGGAGCAAAAAAGTCACAGACCATTGTGTTAAGGGAACAATTTGCTACAACTTTTGTAGTAAAAGTTATTCTGTATTCTCCTCCGGATACCGTTTTTTTTCAACACTCTTGTAATTTCCATATTCTTGAAAAAATCTCCACAACGGTGCATCTGGGAGCAAAAAAGTCACAGACCATTGTGTTAAGGGAGCAATTTGCTACAACTTTTGTAGTAAAAGTTATTCTGTATTCTCCTCCGGATACCGTTTTTTTTTCAACACTCTTGTAATTTCCACATTCTTGAAAAAATCTCCGCAATGGTGCATCTGGGAGCAAAAAAGTCACAGACCATTGTGTTAAGGGAACAATTTGCTACAACTTTTGTAGTAAAAGTTTTTCTGTATTCTGCTCCGGATACCGTTTTTTTTCAACACTCTTGTAATTTCCACATTCTTGAAAAAATCTCCACAATGGTGCATCTGGGAGCAAAAAAGTCACAGACCATTGTGTTAAGGGAACAATTTGCTACAACTTTTGTAGTAAAAGTTATTCTGTATTCTCCTCCGGATACCGTTTTTTTTCAACACTCTTGTAATTTCCATATTCTTGAAAAAATCTCCACAACGGTGCATCTGGGAGCAAAAAAGTCACAGACCATTGTGTTAAGGGAGCAATTTGCTACAACTTTTGTAGTAAAAGTTATTCTGTATTCTCCTCCGGATACCGTTTTTTTTCAACACTCTTGTAATTTCCATATTCTTGAAAAAATCTCCACAACGGTGCATCTGGGAGCAAAAAAGTCACAGACCATTGTGTTAAGGGAGCAATTTGCTACAACTTTTGTAGTAAAAGTTATTCTGTATTCTCCTCCGGATACCGTTTTTTTTTCAACACTCTTGTAATTTCCACATTCTTGAAAAAATCTCCACAATGGTGCATCTGGGAGCAAAAAAGTCACAGACCATTGTGTTAAGGGAACAATTTGCTACAACTTTTGTAGTAAAAGTTTTTCTGTATTCTGCTCCGGATACCGTTTTTTTTCAACACTCTTGTAATTTCCACATTCTTGAAAAAATCTCCACAATGGTGCATCTGGGAGCAAAAAAGTCACAGATCATTGTGTTAAGGGAACAATTTGCTACAACTTTTGTAGTAAAAGTTATTCTGTATTCTCCTCCGGATACCGTTTTTTTTCAACACTCTTGTAATTTCCATATTCTTGAAAAAATCTCCACAACGGTGCATCTGGGAGCAAAAAAGTCACAGACCATTGTGTTAAGGGAGCAATTTGCTACAACTTTTGTAGTAAAAGTTATTCTGTATTCTCCTCCGGATACCGTTTTTTTTTCAACACTCTTGTAATTTCCACATTCTTGAAAAAATCTCCACAATGGTGCATCTGGGAGCAAAAAAGTCACAGACCATTGTGTTAAGGGAACAATTTGCTACAACTTTTGTAGTAAAAGTTATTCTGTATTCTCCTCCGGATACCGTTTTTTTTCAACACTCTTGTAATTTCCATATTCTTGAAAAAATCTCCACAACGGTGCATCTGGGAGCAAAAAAGTCACAGACCATTGTGTTAAGGGAGCAATTTGCTACAACTTTTGTAGTAAAAGTTATTCTGTATTCTCCTCCGGATACCGTTTTTTTTCAACACTCTTGTAATTTCCATATTCTTGAAAAAATCTCCACAACGGTGCATCTGGGAGCAAAAAAGTCACAGACCATTGTGTTAAGGGAGCAATT
Source organism: Onthophagus taurus (assembly GCF_036711975.1). Taxonomy (NCBI): domain Eukaryota; kingdom Metazoa; phylum Arthropoda; class Insecta; order Coleoptera; family Scarabaeidae; genus Onthophagus; species Onthophagus taurus. The sequence goes on from NW_027248944.1 coordinate 169,011, forward strand.
TGCTACAACTTTTGTAGTAAAAGTTATTCTGTATTCTCCTCCGGATACCGTTTTTTTTTCAACACTCTTGTAATTTCCACATTCTTGAAAAAATCTCCACAATGGTGCATCTGGGAGCAAAAAAGTCACAGACCATTGTGTTAAGGGAACAATTTGCTACAACTTTTGTAGTAAAAGTTTTTCTGTATTCTGCTCCGGATACCGTTTTTTTTCAACACTCTTGTAATTTCCACATTCTTGAAAAAATCTCCACAATGGTGCATCTGGGAGCAAAAAAGTCACAGACCATTGTGTTAAGGGAACAATTTGCTACAACTTTTGTAGTAAAAGTTATTCTGTATTCTCCTCCGGATACCGTTTTTTTTCAACACTCTTGTAATTTCCATATTCTTGAAAAAATCTCCACAACGGTGCATCTGGGAGCAAAAAAGTCACAGACCATTGTGTTAAGGGAGCAATTTGCTACAACTTTTGTAGTAAAAGTTATTCTGTATTCTCCTCCGGATACCGTTTTTTTTCAACACTCTTGTAATTTCCATATTCTTGAAAAAATCTCCACAACGGTGCATCTGGGAGCAAAAAAGTCACAGACCATTGTGTTAAGGGAGCAATTTGCTACAACTTTTGTAGTAAAAGTTATTCTGTATTCTCCTCCGGATACCGTTTTTTTTTCAACACTCTTGTAATTTCCACATTCTTGAAAAAATCTCCACAATGGTGCATCTGGGAGCAAAAAAGTCACAGACCATTGTGTTAAGGGAACAATTTGCTACAACTTTTGTAGTAAAAGTTTTTCTGTATTCTGCTCCGGATACCGTTTTTTTTCAACACTCTTGTAATTTCCACATTCTTGAAAAAATCTCCACAATGGTGCATCTGGGAGCAAAAAAGTCACAGACCATTGTGTTAAGGGAACAATTTGCTACAACTTTTGTAGTAAAAGTTATTCTGTATTCTCCTCCGGATACCGTTTTTTTTCAACACTCTTGTAATTTCCATATTCTTGAAAAAATCTCCACAACGGTGCATCTGGGAGCAAAAAAGTCACAGACCATTGTGTTAAGGGAGCAATTTGCCACAACTTTTGTAGTAAAAGTTATTCTGTATTCTCCTCCGGATACCGTTTTTTTTTCAACACTCTTGTAATTTCCACATTCTTGAAAAAATCTCCACAATGGTGCATCTGGGAGCAAAAAAGTCACAGACCATTGTGTTAAGGGAACAATTTGCTACAACTTTTGTAGTAAAAGTTATTCTGTATTCTCCTCCGGATACCGTTTTTTTTCAACACTCTTGTAATTTCCATATTCTTGAAAAAATCTCCACAACGGTGCATCTGGGAGCAAAAAAGTCACAGACCATTGTGTTAAGGGAGCAATTTGCTACAACTTTTGTAGTAAAAGTTATTCTGTATTCTCCTCCGGATACCGTTTTTTTTCAACACTCTTGTAATTTCCATATTCTTGAAAAAATCTCCACAACGGTGCATCTGGGAGCAAAAAAGTCACAGACCATTGTGTTAAGGGAGCAATTTGCTACAACTTTTGTAGTAAAAGTTATTCTGTATTCTCCTCCGGATACCGTTTTTTTTTCAACACTCTTGTAATTTCCACATTCTTGAAAAAATCTCCACAATGGTGCATCTGGGAGCAAAAAAGTCACAGACCATTGTGTTAAGGGAACAATTTGCTACAACTTTTGTAGTAAAAGTTTTTCTGTATTCTGCTCCGGATACCGTTTTTTTTCAACACTCTTGTAATTTCCACATTCTTGAAAAAATCTCCACAATGGTGCATCTGGGAGCAAAAAAGTCACAGACCATTGTGTTAAGGGAACAATTTGCTACAACTTTTGTAGTAAAAGTTATTCTGTATTCTCCTCCGGATACCGTTTTTTTTCAACACTCTTGTAATTTCCATATTCTTGAAAAAATCTCCACAACGGTGCATCTGGGAGCAAAAAAGTCACAGACCATTGTGTTAAGGGAGCAATTTGCTACAACTTTTGTAGTAAAAGTTATTCTGTATTCTCCTCCGGATACCGTTTTTTTTCAACACTCTTGTAATTTCCACATTCTTGAAAAAATCTCCACAATGGTGCATCTGGGAGCAAAAAAGTTACAGACCATTGTGTTAAGGGCACAATTTGCTACAACTTTTGTAGTAAAAGTTTTTCTGTGTTCTGCTCCGGATACCGTTTTTTTTCAACACTCTTGTAATTTCCACATTCTTGAAAAAATCTCCACAATGGTGCATCTGGGAGCAAAAAAGTCACAGACCATTGTGTTAAGGGAACAATTTGCTACAACTTTTGTAGTAAAAGTTATTCTGTATTTAAAAACGTAGGAAAAGTAAAAAACTTTTTTGAGAAATAATAATAAAATGTTTAATTTTATCAAGTATACATGTTTCGAAACTAATGTTTCATCTTCAGTACCTAAATTTAAAAGAAATAAGAAACAATTAACAAATGTTAAACGGAACGTGTTAATACGGTAGGAGAAATCGGACTTTGAAAAAGTGAACTTACTTGGATTAATATACAATAAATGGAAAAATTATTAGGTAGTAGGTGGGGTTTAAAAATATATCAAGATATCTTTCTACTTTTCAACAGATAAAAAATTATCATAAATAATTTTCAAAAAATTATAAACAAAAACCCTTTCAACAATCTAGTCAATCTTGGAATACAAACATACAATGGGGTGTGGTTTAAAAACGTTTTATGTCGGTACACGTACGGAATACAGAATGATGAAAAATTCTTTGAAGTAATCAGTTAAAATTTATGGTATAGGCGGGTGTATTTGTTATCTAATAATTCATTTAATAGAACATTGGTGTTATCCTTGGAATGTTTATAGATCTCATATTCTTCCAGTAAGTCCAACTTCAAAGATTTAGGTTGGTGATGAATGAGTTCTGTATTGTTAAGATTTATTTTATGATTAGTTTCATTAATATGTTTGAAAATCGCGGAATTTTTATCTTTATTATGTTCTTTGAAGCGTGTTAATAAATTTCTCCCTGTTTGACCTATATAAATTTTGTTACACTCACTACAGGAAATTTTGTAAACTCCATTGAGTAAGTGAAAATGAAATTTGTGTTTATTATTGACGAGGATATTGGAAATTTTAGTGTTGTTTTTAGTGGCTATGTATATGTTATGTTTTTTAGTTATGTGGTGTAATTGATTGATTATGGGGTTGTACTTAGATAAAGAAATATATTTAGGTGGCAGTTTGTAGTGAGGATAAATGAATGAGATGATTTTATTGTTATGTACTTTGTAGAAGATGGTTTGCATGTCTTTAATGTTATAACCGTTATTTAAGCCTATTTTTATGATATTACAAATTTCCGAATTGAAATTTTCAGTGTTGAGGGGTGTGTTGATGGCTCTGTTGAATAGGAATCTAAACGCAGCCTCTTTATATTTGAAGCTGGTAAAGGAATTTTTAGGTATAATTGTGTCTGTAGTAGTGGGTTTACGGAAAATGTTGAAAATGAGGGAAGAATTGGATAGGTTTTTGGAAATTTTTAAATCTAGAAAATTAATGCTATTATTAACTTCTTTCTCAATTGTGTATTCGAGATTGCTGAGATTATTTATCAAATTAAATAGAGCTATAAAATTAGCATCAGACCCATCATAAAGAATGAGGATGTCATCAACATATCTACAATAGAATTTTATATATTTGGTGGCAAAATGATTTTTTAAGGAAAATAATTGATATTCTAAGTTGGAGACGTAAAAATCTGCAAGAAGGCCAGACAAGGGGGAACCCATAGGTAAACCGTCTGCCATTTCGTAGAAATGGTCATTAAAAATGAAGAAATTTTGATTGGTTATGTTTTTAAGTATATTAATTAAATTATTTATATCATTATTGGTAATGTTTACTGGAAAATTATTATTATTGTAATCAGTCTTGTTAGAAATTAGAAAGTTTTTTATGATTTTTAAAGTTTCTTTGATTGGGACATTGGTATATAGATTTTTTATATCTAGGGAGATTAGTTTGGTGTTTTTGTTAATTTTCACGTTACCAAGTTTAGAGATAAGTTCTGAAGAATTCTTTATGGAATAGGTGGATTTGAAGTTGAAAGATTTAGTTAAAATATTATGTAGGGCTTTAGAAATAAGGTGACAAGGGGAGTTGATGTCGCTAACTATGGGTCTGATGGGTTCACCTGTTTTATGTAATTTTATAAGACTGTGTAAGGTGGGATGTAGAGGATTCATGGGTATGTATTTTTTATTTGAGGGAAAAAATTTGTTTAGTGTGTTTGTAGATTTTTTCAAAATATCTTTAAGTTTATTAGTAAAAGAAAAAAGAGGGTCTTTTTGGAGTAAAGAAATGTTATTATCATTAAAAAAGGATAGAGTTTTAGCTATATATTCTGATTTGTTAATTAAGACTAGGCCTGCGTTTTTATCTGCTGGTGTACAAATTATATCGTGTTTTTGAAGATTATTTTTCAAGGAGGTAATGGTGTCTTGATAATTAAAATTGGAAAAGCTATATGTGGAAATATTCTTTATTTTAGATTTAATTTTATGTAAATTATGTAGGAGATCGGCTTTAAGTTTAGGGAATATGGGATTAAACATTAATTGACTTTCAATATCAATGGCCAGAAAAGTTGAATTGAAGTTGTGTGTGTTGATGGAGAATTTGTGTCCTAAACTAAATATTTCTTTTTCTGAGGGGGATAGAGAGTAGTCTGAAAGATTAGTGTATCTAGGCGCGAATGTAAAATGGGGTTGATTGTTATCGTAAGTGATGTTATAATTATTATTATTGATCTCTAATCGTTTAATATTAAAGTTATTGTTGGAATCTATTGAGTTGGACTTACTGTAAACAGCGTTGTTCTTTAATAAACTTAATTTTTTATTTTTATTTTTAATGTCAGCTAGGGATTTTTGACGTAATTGTTCAGTAAAGTTGTTATATAATTCATCAAATTCTAAAGGGTGAAGTATTTTACTTAAGTGGTGATGTAGAAATTTAAGTTTCAAATCTTGAATGTCACGTTCTCTGTAGTGTTGTTTGATGGTGCATTTTATAAGTTTCCTTTCCAAAATTTTCTTATGAAGTTGAAATTGTCGTGGCAATTTTATATCGAAGGCCTTAGGAGTTATTTTGAACTTCAAAGATTGTTGCAAAAAGAAAATGTGATTATTAGATTTGTTCCTTTTTTTCCATTAAATTGTAAAGTTGTCGGAGTTTTACAGGTAACCCTGATTGTAGTATAAATGGGATGAAATTCTCCATATTTCTCTAGTAATAAATAAAAACGTAGGAAAAGTAAAAAACTTTTTTGAGAAATAATAATAAAATGTTTAATTTTATCAAGTATACATGTTTCGAAACTAATGTTTCATCTTCAGTACCTAAATTTAAAAGAAATAAGAAACAATTAACAAATGTTAAACGGAACGTGTTAATACGGTAGGAGAAATCGGACTTTGAAAAAGTGAACTTACTTGGATTAATATACAATAAATGGAAAAATTATTAGGTAGTAGGTGGGGTTTAAAAATATATCAAGATATCTTTCTACTTTTCAACAGATAAAAAATTATCATAAATAATTTTCAAAAAATTATAAACAAAAACCCTTTCAACAATCTAGTCAATCTTGGAATACAAACATACAATGGGGTGTGGTTTAAAAACGTTTTATGTCGGTACACGTACGGAATACAGAATGATGAAAAATTCTTTGAAGTAATCAGTTAAAATTTATGGTATAGGCGGGTGTATTTGTTATCTAATAATTCATTTAATAGAACATTGGTGTTATCCTTGGAATGTTTATAGATCTCATATTCTTCCAGTAAGTCCAACTTCAAAGATTTAGGTTGGTGATGAATGAGTTCTGTATTGTTAAGATTTATTTTATGATTAGTTTCATTAATATGTTTGAAAATCGCGGAATTTTTATCTTTATTATGTTCTTTGAAGCGTGTTAATAAATTTCTCCCTGTTTGACCTACAGTGAGTAACTTTAATATTCGGTTTTTTTATTACAAACTCTTCTGTCTGAAATTTTCAGAAGAAAATAAGAAAATAAATTTTTGTTTGTATCTTGTTCTTTGATACATATATCTATTTTAATTTAAAATATGTACATTTGTTGTTTCAATCTTATGTCAATAAACCTACAACAAACAATATACATAAAACAGTGAAAATTCGCGCAACATTAATATTCGGTTTTCTTTACTGTGAAAAATGGAAACACTTGTTAGCAGTTGAGTTGGCCAAAGAATAACGCTATTTTTTCTAAATCGCAGTAGGCTACGTTACCTATGACGTTACCCGGCATGCAATTGTCATTTCACTTGATTAAAACGTATAAAACGAAGCGATGGGGCGTAAAAGCAAAAATTCGTCAATTGAAATTAAAAAACTTGTCATTAAACATTATGTAACACGGAAAACATATAAAAAAATAGCGGAAATTTTAAATATGAAAGTGAGTACAGTTGGGGATATAGTACGGCGATACAGAGAGGAAGGCAGGATAGAATACCTCAAGCAAAAAGGGCGACCAAAAAAGTTGTCTGCACGAGAAGAAAAGTATATTCTGCGTAAAATTAAGTGTGAACCGCGATTAAGTGCGCCAAAACTGGCTGCTGATGTATTTTCTACATACGGTAAGAACGTACACCCCCAAACCATTCGGCGTGTAATACAATCAGAGGGTTATAACGGACGAGTAGCTAGGAAAAAACCGTTCATTAACGAGCGTACAAGAAAAGCCCGATTGAATTTTGCTAAAGAGCACATAAAGAAACATGAAACTTGGTGGAATGATGTAATTTGAGGAATGATGAAAGCAAATTCAACTTATTTGGTAGCGACGGAAAAGTTATGGTTTGGCGGAAACCCAATGAGGAGTTGAAACCAAAACATTTGAAACCTACAATAAAACACGGAGGTGGCCATGTGATGGTTTGGTGTATTTCGTCCAAGGGGACGGGAAATCTGGTGTTTATAGACACCATCATGAACAAAGAAATATATCTAAATATTTTAAAAGAAAATTTGAAGAAGTCAGCTGAAAAAATGGGCATTCTACAGAGTTTTAAGCTGTACCAAGATAATGACCCCAAGCATAAAGCACATATTGTAAGGGAATGGTTGCTTTATAACTGCCCGAAAGTGATCGCCACTCCTCCGCAATCACCTGACCTTAATCCCATAGAGAATTTGTGGGATGAATTGGAGCGGCGTGTTCGGCAGAAGCCGGCTTCTTCCCATATAGAACTGAAGAAAAGGTTACAGGAAGAATGGGCAAAAATTGGACAAGACTATACCCAAAAAATTACTGGCAATATGCCAAAACGTCTAAATGATGTTATTAAAAACAATGGGTTCAGTACGAAATATTAATTTCTTTAAATTTGAACTATTTTTTATAATTATTTTGTAAGTGGGTAGAAAAACCGAATATTAATGTTGCGTAAATTTTTGATTATTTTGTGTTTTTTTGTTAATTGTAGGTTTAATAAAATATATTTAAACAACAAATGCGCATATTTTGAATTAAAATACATATATCGAAATACTAGTTGCAAGAAGAAAGGAATTTTTTCTTACTTTTTTTGTGAAAATTTCAGATAAAAGAGTTTGTAATAAAAAACCGAATATTAAAGTTACTCACTGTATATAAATTTTGTTACACTCACTACAGGAAATTTTGTAAACTCCATTGAGTAAGTGAAAATGAAATTTGTGTTTATTATTGACGAGGATATTGGAAATTTTAGTGTTGTTTTTAGTGGCTATGTATATGTTATGTTTTTTAGTTATGTGGTGTAATTGATTGATTATGGGGTTGTACTTAGATAAAGAAATATATTTAGGTGGCAGTTTGTAGTGAGGATAAATGAATGAGATGATTTTATTGTTATGTACTTTGTAGAAGATGGTTTGCATGTCTTTAATGTTATAACCGTTATTTAAGCCTATTTTTATGATATTACAAATTTCCGAATTGAAATTTTCAGTGTTGAGGGGTGTGTTGATGGCTCTGTTGAATAGGAATCTAAACGCAGCCTCTTTATATTTGAAGCTGGTAAAGGAATTTTTAGGTATAATTGTGTCTGTAGTAGTGGGTTTACGGAAAATGTTGAAAATGAGGGAAGAATTGGATAGGTTTTTGGAAATTTTTAAATCTAGAAAATTAATGCTATTATTAACTTCTTTCTCAATTGTGTATTCGAGATTGCTGAGATTATTTATCAAATTAATAAACTAAACTTAAAGCCGATCTCCTACATAATTTACATAAAATTAAATCTAAAATAAAGAATATTTCCACATATAGCTTTTCCAATTTTAATTATCAAGACACCATTACCTCCTTGAAAAATAATCTTCAAAAACACGATATAATTTGTACACCAGCAGATAAAAACGCAGGCCTAGTCTTAATTAACAAATCAGAATATATAGCTAAAACTCTATCCTTTTTTAATGATAATAACATTTCTTTACTCCAAAAAGACCCTCTTTTTTCTTTTACTAATAAACTTAAAGATATTTTGAAAAAATCTACAAACACACTAAACAAATTTTTTCCCTCAAATAAAAAATACATACCCATGAATCCTCTACATCCCACCTTACACAGTCTTATAAAATTACATAAAACAGGTGAACCCATCAGACCCATAGTTAGCGACATCAACTCCCCTTGTCACCTTATTTCTAAAGCCCTACATAATATTTTAACTAAATCTTTCAACTTCAAATCCACCTATTCCATAAAGAATTCTTCAGAACTTATCTCTAAACTTGGTAACGTGAAAATTAACAAAAACACCAAACTAATCTCCCTAGATATAAAAAATCTATATACCAATGTCCCAATCAAAGAAACTTTAAAAATCATAAAAAACTTTCTAATTTCTAACAAGACTGATTACAATAATAATAATTTTCCAGTAAACATTACCAATAATGATATAAATAATTTAATTAATATACTTAAAAACATAACCAATCAAAATTTCTTCATTTTTAATGACCATTTCTACGAAATGGCAGACGGTTTACCTATGGGTTCCCCCTTGTCTGGCCTTCTTGCAGATTTTTACGTCTCCAACTTAGAATATCAATTATTTTCCTTAAAAAATCATTTTGCCACCAAATATATAAAATTCTATTGTAGATATGTTGATGACATCCTCATTCTTTATGATGGGTCTGATGCTAATTTTATAGCTCTATTTAATTTGATAAATAATCTCAGCAATCTCGAATACACAATTGAGAAAGAAGTTAATAATAGCATTAATTTTCTAGATTTAAAAATTTCCAAAAACCTATCCAATTCTTCCCTCATTTTCAACATTTTCCGTAAACCCACTACTACAGACACAATTATACCTAAAAATTCCTTTACCAGCTTCAAATATAAAGAGGCTGCGTTTAGATTCCTATTCAACAGAGCCATCAACACACCCCTCAACACTGAAAATTTCAATTCGGAAATTTGTAATATCATAAAAATAGGCTTAAATAACGGTTATAACATTAAAGACATGCAAACCATCTTCTACAAAGTACATAACAATAAAATCATCTCATTCATTTATCCTCACTACAAACTGCCACCTAAATATATTTCTTTATCTAAGTACAACCCCATAATCAATCAATTACACCACATAACTAAAAAACATAACATATACATAGCCACTAAAAACAACACTAAAATTTCCAATATCCTCGTCAATAATAAACACAAATTTCATTTTCACTTACTCAATGGAGTTTACAAAATTTCCTGTAGTGAGTGTAACAAAATTTATATAGGTCAAACAGGGAGAAATTTATTAACACGCTTCAAAGAACATAATAAAGATAAAAATTCCGCGATTTTCAAACATATTAATGAAACTAATCATAAAATAAATCTTAACAATACAGAACTCATTCATCACCAACCTAAATCTTTGAAGTTGGACTTACTGGAAGAATATGAGATCTATAAACATTCCAAGGATAACACCAATGTTCTATTAAATGAATTATTAGATAACAAATACACCCGCCTATACCATAAATTTTAACTGATTACTTCAAAGAATTTTTCATCATTCTGTATTCCGTACGTGTACCGACATAAAACGTTTTTAAACCACACCCCATTGTATGTTTGTATTCCAAGATTGACTAGATTGTTGAAAGGGTTTTTGTTTATAATTTTTTGAAAATTATTTATGATAATTTTTTATCTGTTGAAAAGTAGAAAGATATCTTGATATATTTTTAAACCCCACCTACTACCTAATAATTTTTCCATTTATTGTATATTAATCCAAGTAAGTTCACTTTTTCAAAGTCCGATTTCTCCTACCGTATTAACACGTTCCGTTTAACATTTGTTAATTGTTTCTTATTTCTTTTAAATTTAGGTACTGAAGATGAAACATTAGTTTCGAAACATGTATACTTGATAAAATTAAACATTTTATTATTATTTCTCAAAAAAGTTTTTTACTTTTCCTACGTTTTTATTTATTACTAGAGAAATATGGAGAATTTCATCCCATTTATACTACAATCAGGGTTACCTGTAAAACTCCGACAACTTTACAATTTAATGGAAAAAAGGAACAAATCTAATAATCACATTTTCTTTTTGCAACAATCTTTGAAGTTCAAAATAACTCCTAAGGCCTTCGATATAAAATTGCCACGACAATTTCAACTTCATAAGAAAATTTTGGAAAGGAAACTTATAAAATGCACCATCAAACAACACTACAGAGAACGTGACATTCAAGATTTGAAACTTAAATTTCTACATCACCACTTAAGTAAAATACTTCACCCTTTAGAATTTGATGAATTATATAACAACTTTACTGAACAATTACGTCAAAAATCCCTAGCTGACATTAAAAATAAAAATAAAAAATTAAGTTTATTAAAGAACAACGCTGTTTACAGTAAGTCCAACTCAATAGATTCCAACAATAACTTTAATATTAAACGATTAGAGATCAATAATAATAATTATAACATCACTTACGATAACAATCAACCCCATTTTACATTCGCGCCTAGATACACTAATCTTTCAGACTACTCTCTATCCCCCTCAGAAAAAGAAATATTTAGTTTAGGACACAAATTCTCCATCAACACACACAACTTCAATTCAACTTTTCTGGCCATTGATATTGAAAGTCAATTAATGTTTAATCCCATATTCCCTAAACTTAAAGCCGATCTCCTACATAATTTACATAAAATTAAATCTAAAATAAAGAATATTTCCACATATAGCTTTTCCAATTTTAATTATCAAGACACCATTACCTCCTTGAAAAATAATCTTCAAAAACACGATATAATTTGTACACCAGCAGATAAAAACGCAGGCCTAGTCTTAATTAACAAATCAGAATATATAGCTAAAACTCTATCCTTTTTTAATGATAATAACATTTCTTTACTCCAAAAAGACCCTCTTTTTTCTTTTACTAATAAACTTAAAGATATTTTGAAAAAATCTACAAACACACTAAACAAATTTTTTCCCTCAAATAAAAAATACATACCCATGAATCCTCTACATCCCACCTTACACAGTCTTATAAAATTACATAAAACAGGTGAACCCATCAGACCCATAGTTAGCGACATCAACTCCCCTTGTCACCTTATTTCTAAAGCCCTACATAATATTTTAACTAAATCTTTCAACTTCAAATCCACCTATTCCATAAAGAATTCTTCAGAACTTATCTCTAAACTTGGTAACGTGAAAATTAACAAAAACACCAAACTAATCTCCCTAGATATAAAAAATCTATATACCAATGTCCCAATCAAAGAAACTTTAAAAATCATAAAAAACTTTCTAATTTCTAACAAGACTGATTACAATAATAATAATTTTCCAGTAAACATTACCAATAATGATATAAATAATTTAATTAATATACTTAAAAACATAACCAATCAAAATTTCTTCATTTTTAATGACCATTTCTACGAAATGGCAGACGGTTTACCTATGGGTTCCCCCTTGTCTGGCCTTCTTGCAGATTTTTACGTCTCCAACTTAGAATATCAATTATTTTCCTTAAAAAATCATTTTGCCACCAAATATATAAAATTCTATTGTAGATATGTTGATGACATCCTCATTCTTTATGATGGGTCTGATGCTAATTTTATAGCTCTATTTAATTTGATAAATAATCTCAGCAATCTCGAATACACAATTGAGAAAGAAGTTAATAATAGCATTAATTTTCTAGATTTAAAAATTTCCAAAAACCTATCCAATTCTTCCCTCATTTTCAACATTTTCCGTAAACCCACTACTACAGACACAATTATACCTAAAAATTCCTTTACCAGCTTCAAATATAAAGAGGCTGCGTTTAGATTCCTATTCAACAGAGCCATCAACACACCCCTCAACACTGAAAATTTCAATTCGGAAATTTGTAATATCATAAAAATAGGCTTAAATAACGGTTATAACATTAAAGACATGCAAACCATCTTCTACAAAGTACATAACAATAAAATCATCTCATTCATTTATCCTCACTACAAACTGCCACCTAAATATATTTCTTTATCTAAGTACAACCCCATAATCAATCAATTACACCACATAACTAAAAAACATAACATATACATAGCCACTAAAAACAACACTAAAACTTCCAATATCCTCGTCAATAATAAACACAAATTTCATTTTCACTTACTCAATGGAGTTTACAAAATTTCCTGTAGTGAGTGTAACAAAATTTATATAGGTCAAACAGGGAGAAATTTATTAACACGCTTCAAAGAACATAATAAAGATAAAAATTCCGCGATTTTCAAACATATTAATGAAACTAATCATAAAATAAATCTTAACAATACAGAACTCATTCATCACCAACCTAAATCTTTGAAGTTGGACTTACTGGAAGAATATGAGATCTATAAACATTCCAAGGATAACACCAATGTTCTATTAAATGAATTATTAGATAACAAATACACCCGCCTATACCATAAATTTTAACTGATTACTTCAAAGAATTTTTCATCATTCTGTATTCCGTACGTGTACCGACATAAAACGTTTTTAAACCACACCCCATTGTATGTTTGTATTCCAAGATTGACTAGATTGTTGAAAGGGTTTTTGTTTATAATTTTTTGAAAATTATTTATGATAATTTTTTATCTGTTGAAAAGTAGAAAGATATCTTGATATATTTTTAAACCCCACCTACTACCTAATAATTTTTCCATTTATTGTATATTAATCCAAGTAAGTTCACTTTTTCAAAGTCCGATTTCTCCTACCGTATTAACACGTTCCGTTTAACATTTGTTAATTGTTTCTTATTTCTTTTAAATTTAGGTACTGAAGATGAAACATTAGTTTCGAAACATGTATACTTGATAAAATTAAACATTTTATTATTATTTCTCAAAAAAGTTTTTTACTTTTCCTACGTTTTTATTTATTACTAGAGAAATATGGAGAATTTCATCCCATTTATTCTGTATTCTCCTCCGGATACCGTTTTTTTTCAACACTCTTGTAATTTCCATATTCTTGAAAAAATCTCCACAACGGTGCATCTGGGAGCAAAAAAGTCACAGACCATTGTGTTAAGGGAGCAATTTGCTACAACTTTTGTAGTAAAAGTTATTCTGTATTCTCCTCCGGATACCTTTTTTTTTCAACACTCTTGTAATTTCCATATTCTTGAAAAAATCTCCACAACGGTGCATCTGGGAGCAAAAAAGTCACACACCATTGTGTTAAGGGAGCAATTTGCTACAACTTTTGTAGTAAAAGTTATTCTGTATTCTCCTCCGGATACCGTTTTTTTTTCAACACTCTTGTAATTTCCACATTCTTGAAAAAATCTCCACAATGGTGCATCTGGGAGCAAAAAAGTCACAGACCATTGTGTTAAGGGAACAATTTGCTACAACTTTTGTAGTAAAAGTTTTTCTGTATTCTGCTCCGGATACCGTTTTTTTTCAACACTCTTGTAATTTCCACATTCTTGAAAAAATCTCCACAATGGTGCATCTGGGAGCAAAAAAGTTACAGACCATTGTGTTAAGGGCACAATTTGCTACAACTTTTGTAGTAAAAGTTTTTCTGTGTTCTGCTCCGGATACCGTTTTTTTTCAACACTCTTGTAATTTCCACATTCTTGAAAAAATCTCCACAATGGTGCATCTGGGAGCAAAAAAGTCACAGACCATTGTGTTAAGGGAACAATTTGCTACAACTTTTGTAGTAAAAGTTATTCTGTATTCTCCTCCGGATACCGTTTTTTTTTCAACACTCTTGTAATTTCCACATTCTTGAAAAAATCTCCACAATGCTGCATCTGGGAGCAAAAAAGTCACAGACCATTGTGTTAAGGGAACAATTTGCTACAACTTTTGTAGTAAAAGTTATTCTGTATTCTCCTCCGGATACCGTTTTTTTTCAACACTCTTGTAATTTACACATTTTTCAAAAATTCTCCACATTGATGCATCTGGGAGCAAAAATGTTGGAGACCATTGTGTTAAGGGCACAATTTGCTACAACTTTTGTAGTAAAAGTTTTTCTGTGTTCTGCTCCGGATACCGTTTTTTTTCAACACTCTTGTAATTTCCACATTCTTGAAAAAATCTCCACAATGGTGCATCTGGGAGCAAAAAAGTTACAGACCATTGTGTTAAGGGCACAATTTGCTACAACTTTTGTAGTAAAAGTTTTTCTGTGTTCTGCTCCGGATACCGTTTTTTTTCAACACTCTTGTAATTTCCACATTCTTGAAAAAATCTCCACAATGGTGCATCTGGGAGCAAAAAAGTCACAGACCATTGTGTTAAGGGAACAATTTGCTACAACTTTTGTAGTAAAAGTTATTCTGTATTCTCCTCCGGATACCGTTTTTTTTCAACACTCTTGTAATTTCCATATTCTTGAAAAAATCTCCACAACGGTGCATCTGGGAGCAAAAAAGTCACAGACCATTGTGTTAAGGGAGCAATTTGCTACAACTTTTGTAGTAAAAGTTATTCTGTATTCTCCTCCGGATACCGTTTTTTTTCAACACTCTTGTAATTTCCATATTCTTGAAAAAATCTCCACAACGGTGCATCTGGGAGCAAAAAAGTCACAGACCATTGTGTTAAGGGAGCAATTTGCTACAACTTTTGTAGTAAAAGTTATTCTGTATTCTCCTCCGGATACCGTTTTTTTTTCAACACTCTTGTAATTTCCACATTCTTGAAAAAATCTCCACAATGGTGCATCTGGGAGCAAAAAAGTCACAGACCATTGTGTTAAGGGAACAATTTGCTACAACTTTTGTAGTAAAAGTTTTTCTGTATTCTGCTCCGGATACCGTTTTTTTTCAACACTCTTGTAATTTCCACATTCTTGAAAAAATCTCCACAATGGTGCATCTGGGAGCAAAAAAGTTACAGACCATTGTGTTAAGGGCACAATTTGCTACAACTTTTGTAGTAAAAGTTTTTCTGTGTTCTGCTCCGGATACCGTTTTTTTTCAACACTCTTGTAATTTCCACATTCTTGAAAAAATCTCCACAATGGTGCATCTGGGAGCAAAAAAGTCACAGACCATTGTGTTAAGGGAACAATTTGCTACAACTTTTGTAGTAAAAGTTATTCTGTATTCTCCTCCGGATACCGTTTTTTTTTCAACACTCTTGTAATTTCCACATTCTTGAAAAAATCTCCACAATGCTGCATCTGGGAGCAAAAAAGTCACAGACCATTGTGTTAAGGGAACAATTTGCTACAACTTTTGTAGTAAAAGTTATTCTGTATTCTCCTCCGGATACCGTTTTTTTTCAACACTCTTGTAATTTACACATTTTTCAAAAATTCTCCACATTGATGCATCTGGGAGCAAAAATGTTGGAGACCATTGTGTTAAGGGCACAATTTGCTACAACTTTTGTAGTAAAAGTTTTTCTGTGTTCTGCTCCGGATACCGTTTTTTTTCAACACTCTTGTAATTTCCACATTCTTGAAAAAATCTCCACAATGGTGCATCTGGGAGCAAAAAAGTCACAGACCATTGTGTTAAGGGAACAATTTGCTACAACTTTTGTAGTAAAAGTTATTCTGTATTCTCCTCCGGATACCGTTTTTTTTTCAACACTCTTGTAATTTCCACATTCTTGAAAAAATCTCCACAATGCTGCATCTGGGAGCAAAAAAGTCACAGACCATTGTGTTAAGGGAACAATTTGCTACAACTTTTGTAGTAAAAGTTATTCTGTATTCTCCTCCGGATACCGTTTTTTTTCTACACTCTTGTAATTTACACATTTTTCAAAAATTCTCCACATTGATGCATCTGGGAGCAAAAATGTTGGAGACCATTGTGTTAAGGGCACAATTTGCTACAACTTTTGTAGTAAAAGTTTTTCTGTGTTCTGCTCCGGATACCGTTTTTTTTCAACACTCTTGTAATTTCCACCTTCTTGAAAAAATCTCCATATTGATGCACCTGGGAAAAAAAAGTCACAGACCATTGTGTTAAGGGCACAATTTACTACAACTTTTGTAGTAAAAGTTTTTCTGTATTCTGCTCCGAATACCGTTTTTTTTCAACACTCTTGTAATTTCCACATTCTTGAAAAAATCTCCATATTGATGCACCTGGGAGCAAAAAAGTCACAGACCATTGTGTTAAGGGCACAATTTACTACAACTTTTGTAGTAAAAGTTTTTCTGTATTCTGCTCCGAATACCGTTTTTTTTCAACACTCTTGTAATTTCCACATTCTTGAAAAAATCTCCATATTGATGCACCTGGGAGCAAAAAAGTCACAGACCATTGTGTTAAGGGCAAAATTTGCTACAACTTTTGTAGTAAAAGTTTTTCTGTGTTCTGCTCCGGATACCGTTTTTTTTCAACACTCTTGTAATTTCCACATTCTTGAAAAAATCTCCACAATGGTGCATCTGGGAGCAAAAAAGTCACAGACCATTGTGTTAAGGGAACAATTTGCTACAACTTTTGTAGTAAAAGTTATTCTGTATTCTCCTCCGGATACCGTTTTTTTTCAACACTCTTGTAATTTCCACATTCTTGAAAAAATCTCCACAATGGTGCATCTGGGAGCAAAAAAGTTACAGACCATTGTGTTAAGGGCACAATTTGCTACAACTTTTGTAGTAAAAGTTTTTCTGTGTTCTGCTCCGGATACCGTTTTTTTTCAACACTCTTGTAATTTCCACATTCTTGAAAAAATCTCCACAATGGTGCATCTGGGAGCAAAAAAGTTACAGACCATTGTGTTAAGGGCACAATTTGCTACAACTTTTGTAGTAAAAGTTATTCTGTATTCTCCTCCGGATACCGTTTTTTTTCAACACTCTTGTAATTTCCATATTCTTGAAAAAATCTCCACAATGGTGCATCTGGGAGCAAAAAAGTCACAGACCATTGTGTTAAGGGAACAATTTGCTACAACTTTTGTAGTAAAAGTTATTCTGTATTCTCCTCCGGATACCGTTTTTTTTCAACACTCTTGTAATTTCCACATTCTTGAAAAAATCTCCACAATGGTGCATCTGGGAGCAAAAAAGTCACAGACCATTGTGTTAAGGGCACAATTTGCAACAACTTTTGTAGTAAAAGTTTTTCTGTATTCTGCTCCGGATACCGTTTTTTTTCAACACTCTTGTAATTTACACATTTTTCAAAAATTCTCCACATTGATGCATCTGGGAGCAAAAATGTTGGAGACCATTGTGTTAAGGGCACAATTTGCTACAACTTTTGTGGTAAAAGTTTTTCTGTATTCTGCTCCGGATACCGTTTTTTTTCAACACTCTTGTAATTTCCACATTCTTGAAAAAATCTCCACAATGGTGCATCTGGGAGCAAAAAAGTCACAGACCATTGTGTTAAGGGAACAATTTGCTACAACTTTTGTAGTAAAAGTTATTCTGTATTCTCCTCCGGATACCGTTTTTTTTCAACACTCTTGTAATTTCCATATTCTTGAAAAAATCTCCACAACGGTGCATCTGGGAGCAAAAAAGTCACAGACCATTGTGTTAAGGGAGCAATTTGCTACAACTTTTGTAGTAAAAGTTATTCTGTATTCTCCTCCGGATACCGTTTTTTTTCAACACTCTTGTAATTTCCATATTCTTGAAAAAATCTCCACAACGGTGCATCTGGGAGCAAAAAAGTCACAGACCATTGTGTTAAGGGAGCAATTTGCTACAACTTTTGTAGTAAAAGTTATTCTGTATTCTCCTCCGGATACCGTTTTTTTTTCAACACTCTTGTAATTTCCACATTCTTGAAAAAATCTCCACAATGGTGCATCTGGGAGCAAAAAAGTCACAGACCATTGTGTTAAGGGAACAATTTGCTACAACTTTTGTGGTAAAAGTTTTTCTGTATTCTGCTCCGGATACCGTTTTTTTTCAACACTCTTGTAATTTCCACATTCTTGAAAAAATCTCCACAATGGTGCATCTGGGAGCAAAAAAGTCACAGACCATTGTGTTAAGGGAACAATTTGCTACAACTTTTGTAGTAAAAGTTATTCTGTATTCTCCTCCGGATACCGTTTTTTTTCAACACTCTTGTAATTTCCATATTCTTGAAAAAATCTCCACAATGGTGCATCTGGGAGCAAAAACGTCACAGACCATTGTGTTAAGGGAACAATTTGCTACAACTTTTGTAGTAAAAGTTATTCTGTATTCTCCTCCGGATACCGTTTTTTTCAACACTCTTGTAATTTCCACATTCTTGAAAAAATCTCCACAATGGTGCATCTGGGAGCAAAAAAGTCACAGACCATTGTGTTAAGGGAACAATTTGCTACAACTTTTGTAGTAAAAGTTATTCTGTATTCTCCTCCGGATACCGTTTTTTTTCAACACTCTTGTAATTTCCATATTCTTGAAAAAATCTCCACAACGGTGCATCTGGGAGCAAAAAAGTCACAGACCATTGTGTTAAGGGAGCAATTTGCTACAACTTTTGTAGTAAAAGTTATTCTGTATTCTCCTCCGGATACCGTTTTTTTTTCAACACTCTTGTAATTTCCACATTCTTGAAAAAATCTCCACAATGGTGCATCTGGGAGCAAAAAAGTCACAGACCATTGTGTTAAGGGAACAATTTGCTACAACTTTTGTGGTAAAAGTTTTTCTGTATTCTGCTCCGGATACCGTTTTTTTTCAACACTCTTGTAATTTCCACATTCTTGAAAAAATCTCCACAATGGTGCATCTGGGAGCAAAAAAGTCACAGACCATTGTGTTAAGGGAACAATTTGCTACAACTTTTGTAGTAAAAGTTATTCTGTATTCTCCTCCGGATACCGTTTTTTTTCAACACTCTTGTAATTTCCATATTCTTGAAAAAATCTCCACAATGGTGCATCTGGGAGCAAAAACGTCACAGACCATTGTGTTAAGGGAACAATTTGCTACAACTTTTGTAGTAAAAGTTATTCTGTATTCTCCTCCGGATACCGTTTTTTTCAACACTCTTGTAATTTCCACATTCTTGAAAAAATCTCCACAATGGTGCATCTGGGAGCAAAAAAGTCACAGACCATTGTGTTAAGGGAACAATTTGCTACAACTTTTGTAGTAAAAGTTATTCTGTATTCTCCTCCGGATACCGTTTTTTTTCAACACTCTTGTAATTTCCATATTCTTGAAAAAATCTCCACAACGGTGCATCTGGGAGCAAAAAAGTCACAGACCATTGTGTTAAGGGAGCAATTTGCTACAACTTTTGTAGTAAAAGTTATTCTGTATTCTCCTCCGGATACCGTTTTTTTTTCAACACTCTTGTAATTTCCACATTCTTGAAAAAATCTCCACAATGGTGCATCTGGGAGCAAAAAAGTCACAGACCATTGTGTTAAGGGAACAATTTGCTACAACTTTTGTAGTAAAAGTTTTTCTGTATTCTGCTCCGGATACCGTTTTTTTTCAACACTCTTGTAATTTCCACATTCTTGAAAAAATCTCCACAATGGTGCATCTGGGAGCAAAAAAGTTACAGACCATTGTGTTAAGGGCACAATTTGCTACAACTTTTGTAGTAAAAGTTTTTCTGTATTCTGCTCCGGATACCGTTTTTTTTCAACACTCTTGTAATTTGCACATTTTTCAAAAATTCTCCACATTGATGCATCTGGGAGCAAAAATGTTGGAGACCATTGTGTTAAGGGCACAATTTGCTACAACTTTTGTGGTAAAAGTTATTCTGTATTCTGCTCCGGATACCGTTTTTTTTCAACACTCTTGTAATTTGCACATTTTTCAAAAATTCTCCACATTGATGCATCTGGGAGCAAAAATGTTGGAGACCATTGTGTTAAGGGCACAATTTGCTACAACTTTTGTGGTAAAAGTTTTTCTGTATTCTGCTCCGGATACCGTTTTTTTTCAACACTCTTGTAATTTCCACATTCTTGAAAAAATCTCCATATTGATGCACCTGGGAGCAAAAAAGTCACAGACCATTGTGTTAAGGGCACAATTTGCTACAACTTTTGTTGTAAAAGTTTTTCTGTATTCTGCTCCGGATACCGTTTTTTTTCAACACTCTTGTAATTTGCACATTTTTCAAAAATTCTCCACATTGATGCATCTGGGAGCAAAAATGTTGGAGACCATTGTGTTAAGGGCACAATTTGCTACAACTTTTGTGGTAAAAGTTTTTCTGTATTCTGCTCCGAATACCGTTTTTTTTCAACACTCTTGTAATTTCCACATTCTTGAAAAAATCTCCATATTGATGCACCTGGGAGCAAAAAAGTCACAGACCATTGTGTTAAGGGCACAATTTACTACAACTTTTGTAGTAAAAGTTTTTCTGTATTCTGCTCCGAATACCGTTTTTTTTCAACACTCTTGTAATTTCCACATTCTTGAAAAAATCTCCATATTGATGCACCTGGGAGCAAAAAAGTCACAGACCATTGTGTTAAGGGCAAAATTTGCTACAACTTTTGTAGTAAAAGTTTTTCTGTGTTCTGCTCCGGATACCGTTTTTTTTCAACACTCTTGTAATTTCCACATTCTTGAAAAAATCTCCACAATGGTGCATCTGGGAGCAAAAAAGTCACAGACCATTGTGTTAAGGGAACAATTTGCTACAACTTTTGTAGTAAAAGTTTTTCTGTATTCTGCTCCGGATACCGTTTTTTTTCAACACTCTTGTAATTTCCACATTCTTGAAAAAATCTCCACAATGGTGCATCTGGGAGCAAAAAAGTCACAGACCATTGTGTTAAGGGAACAATTTGCTACAACTTTTATAGTAAAAGTTATTCTGTATTCTCCTCCGGATACCGTTTTTTTTCAACACTCTTGTAATTTCCATATTCTTGAAAAAATCTCCACAACGGTGCATCTGGGAGCAAAAAAGTCACAGACCATTGTGTTAAGGGAGCAATTTGCTACAACTTTTGTAGTAAAAGTTATTCTGTATTCTCCTCCGGATACCGTTTTTTTTCAACACTCTTGTAATTTCCACATTCTTGAAAAAATCTCCACAATGGTGCATCTGGGAGCAAAAAAGTTACAGACCATTGTGTTAAGGGCACAATTTGCTACAACTTTTGTAGTAAAAGTTTTTCTGTGTTCTGCTCCGGATACCGTTTTTTTTCAACACTCTTGTAATTTCCACATTCTTGAAAAAATCTCCACAATGGTGCATCTGGGAGCAAAAAAGTCACAGACCATTGTGTTAAGGGAACAATTTGCTACAACTTTTGTAGTAAAAGTTTTTCTGTGTTCTGCTCCGGATACCGTTTTTTTTCAACACTCTTGTAATTTCCACATTCTTGAAAAAATCTCCACAATGGTGCATCTGGGAGCAAAAAAGTTACAGACCATTGTGTTAAGGGCACAATTTGCTACAACTTTTGTAGTAAAAGTTTTTCTGTGTTCTGCTCCGGATACCGTTTTTTTTCAACACTCTTGTAATTTCCACATTCTTGAAAAAATCTCCACAATGGTGCATCTGGGAGCAAAAAAGTCACAGACCATTGTGTTAAGGGAACAATTTGCTACAACTTTTGTAGTAAAAGTTTTTCTGTGTTCTGCTCCGGATACCGTTTTTTTTCAACACTCTTGTAATTTCCACATTCTTGAAAAAATCTCCACAATGGTGCATCTGGGAGCAAAAAAGTTACAGACCATTGTGTTAAGGGCACAATTTGCTACAACTTTTGTAGTAAAAGTTTTTCTGTGTTCTGCTCCGGATACCGTTTTTTTTCAACACTCTTGTAATTTCCACATTCTTGAAAAAATCTCCACAATGGTGCATCTGGGAGCAAAAAAGTCACAGACCATTGTGTTAAGGGAACAATTTGCTACAACTTTTGTAGTAAAAGTTATTCTGTATTCTCCTCCGGATACCGTTTTTTTTCAACACTCTTGTAATTTCCACATTCTTGAAAAAATCTCCACAACGGTGCATCTGGGAGCAAAAAAGTTACAGACCATTGTGTTAAGGGCACAATTTGCTACAACTTTTGTGGTAAAAGTTTTTCTGTATTCTGCTCCGGATACCGTTTTTTTTCAACACTCTTGTAATTTCCACATTCTTGAAAAAATCTCCACAATGGTGCATCTGGGAGCAAAAAAGTCACAGACCATTGTGTTAAGGGCACAATTTGCTACAACTTTTGTAGTAAAAGTTTTTCTGTATTCTGCTCCGGATACCGTTTTTTTTCAACACTCTTGTAATTTGCACATTTTTCAAAAATTCTCCACATTGATGCATCTGGGAGCAAAAATGTTGGAGACCATTGTGTTAAGGGCACAATTTGCTACAACTTTTGTGGTAAAAGTTATTCTGTATTCTGCTCCGGATACCGTTTTTTTTCAACACTCTTGTAATTTGCATATTTTTCAAAAATTCTCCACATTGATGCATCTGGGAGCAAAAATGTTGGAGACCATTGTGTTAAGGGCACAATTTGCTACAACTTTTGTGGTAAAAGTTTTTCTGTATTCTGCTCCGGATACCGTTTTTTTTCAACACTCTTGTAATTTCCACATTCTTGAAAAAATCTCCATATTGATGCACCTGGGAGCAAAAAAGTCACAGACCATTGTGTTAAGGGCACAATTTACTACAACTTTTGTAGTAAAAGTTTTTCTGTATTCTGCTCCGAATACCGTTTTTTTTCAACACTCTTGTAATTTCCACATTCTTGAAAAAATCTCCATATTGATGCACCTGGGAGCAAAAAAGTCACAGACCATTGTGTTAAGGGCACAATTTACTACAACTTTTGTAGTAAAAGTTTTTCTGTATTCTGCTCCGAATACCGTTTTTTTTCAACACTCTTGTAATTTCCACATTCTTGAAAAAATCTCCATATTGATGCACCTGGGAGCAAAAAAGTCACAGACCATTGTGTTAAGGGCAAAATTTGCTACAACTTTTGTAGTAAAAGTTTTTCTGTGTTCTGCTCCGGATACCGTTTTTTTTCAACACTCTTGTAATTTCCACATTCTTGAAAAAATCTCCACAATGGTGCATCTGGGAGCAAAAAAGTCACAGACCATTGTGTTAAGGGCACAATTTGCTACAACTTTTGTAGTAAAAGTTTTTCTGTGTTCTGCTCCGGATACCGTTTTTTTTCAACACTCTTGTAATTTCCACATTCTTGAAAAAATCTCCACAATGGTGCATCTGGGAGCAAAAAAGTCACAGACCATTGTGTTAAGGGAACAATTTGCTACAACTTTTGTAGTAAAAGTTTTTCTGTATTCTGCTCCGGATACCGTTTTTTTTCAACACTCTTGTAATTTCCACATTCTTGAAAAAATCTCCACAATGGTGCATCTGGGAGCAAAAAAGTCACAGACCATTGTGTTAAGGGAACAATTTGCTACAACTTTTGTAGTAAAAGTTATTCTGTATTCTCCTCCGGATACCGTTTTTTTTCAACACTCTTGTAATTTCCACATTCTTGAAAAAATCTCCACAATGGTGCATCTGGGAGCAAAAAAGTTACAGACCATTGTGTTAAGGGCACAATTTGCTACAACTTTTGTAGTAAAAGTTTTTCTGTATTCTGCTCCGGATACCGTTTTTTTTCAACACTCTTGTAATTTGCACATTTTTCAAAAATTCTCCACATTGATGCATCTGGGAGCAAAAATGTTGGAGACCATTGTGTTAAGGGCACAATTTGCTACAACTTTTGTGGTAAAAGTTATTCTGTATTCTGCTCCGGATACCGTTTTTTTTCAACACTCTTGTAATTTGCACATTTTTCAAAAATTCTCCACATTGATGCATCTGGGAGCAAAAATGTTGGAGACCATTGTGTTAAGGGCACAATTTGCTACAACTTTTGTGGTAAAAGTTTTTCTGTATTCTGCTCCGGATACCGTTTTTTTTCAACACTCTTGTAATTTCCACATTCTTGAAAAAATCTCCATATTGATGCACCTGGGAGCAAAAAAGTCACAGACCATTGTGTTAAGGGCACAATTTGCTACAACTTTTGTTGTAAAAGTTTTTCTGTATTCTGCTCCGGATACCGTTTTTTTTCAACACTCTTGTAATTTGCACATTTTTCAAAAATTCTCCACATTGATGCATCTGGGAGCAAAAATGTTGGAGACCATTGTGTTAAGGGCACAATTTGCTACAACTTTTGTGGTAAAAGTTTTTCTGTATTCTGCTCCGAATACCGTTTTTTTTCAACACTCTTGTAATTTCCACATTCTTGAAAAAATCTCCATATTGACGCACCTGGGAGCAAAAAAGTCACAGACCATTGTGTTAAGGGCACAATTTACTACAACTTTTGTAGTAAAAGTTTTTCTGTATTCTGCTCCGAATACCGTTTTTTTTCAACACTCTTGTAATTTCCACATTCTTGAAAAAATCTCCATATTGATGCACCTGGGAGCAAAAAAGTCACAGACCATTGTGTTAAGGGCAAAATTTGCTACAACTTTTGTAGTAAAAGTTTTTCTGTGTTCTGCTCCGGATACCGTTTTTTTTCAACACTCTTGTAATTTCCACATTCTTGAAAAAATCTCCACAATGGTGCATCTGGGAGCAAAAAAGTCACAGACCATTGTGTTAAGGGAACAATTTGCTACAACTTTTGTAGTAAAAGTTATTCTGTATTCTCCTCCGGATACCGTTTTTTTTCAACACTCTTGTAATTTCCACATTCTTGAAAAAATCTCCACAATGGTGCATCTGGGAGCAAAAAAGTTACAGACCATTGTGTTAAGGGCACAATTTGCTACAACTTTTGTAGTAAAAGTTTTTCTGTATTCTGCTCCGGATACCGTTTTTTTTCAACACTCTTGTAATTTGCACATTTTTCAAAAATTCTCCACATTGATGCATCTGGGAGCAAAAATGTTGGAGACCATTGTGTTAAGGGCACAATTTGCTACAACTTTTGTGGTAAAAGTTATTCTGTATTCTGCTCCGGATACCGTTTTTTTTCAACACTCTTGTAATTTGCACATTTTTCAAAAATTCTCCACATTGATGCATCTGGGAGCAAAAATGTTGGAGACCATTGTGTTAAGGGCACAATTTGCTACAACTTTTGTGGTAAAAGTTTTTCTGTATTCTGCTCCGGATACCGTTTTTTTTCAACACTCTTGTAATTTCCACATTCTTGAAAAAATCTCCATATTGATGCACCTGGGAGCAAAAAAGTCACAGACCATTGTGTTAAGGGCACAATTTGCTACAACTTTTGTTGTAAAAGTTTTTCTGTATTCTGCTCCGGATACCGTTTTTTTTCAACACTCTTGTAATTTGCACATTTTTCAAAAATTCTCCACATTGATGCATCTGGGAGCAAAAATGTTGGAGACCATTGTGTTAAGGGCACAATTTGCTACAACTTTTGTGGTAAAAGTTTTTCTGTATTCTGCTCCGAATACCGTTTTTTTTCAACACTCTTGTAATTTCCACATTCTTGAAAAAATCTCCATATTGACGCACCTGGGAGCAAAAAAGTCACAGACCATTGTGTTAAAGGCACAATTTACTACAACTTTTGTAGTAAAAGTTTTTCTGTATTCTGCTCCGAATACCGTTTTTTTTCAACACTCTTGTAATTTCCACATTCTTGAAAAAATCTCCATATTGATGCACCTGGGAGCAAAAAAGTCACAGACCATTGTGTTAAGGGCAAAATTTGCTACAACTTTTGTAGTAAAAGTTTTTCTGTATTCTGCTCCGGATACCGTTTTTTTTCAACACTCTTGTAATTTCCACATTCTTGAAAAAATCTCCACAATGGTGCATCTGGGAGCAAAAAAGTCACAGACCATTGTGTTAAGGGAACAATTTGCTACAACTTTTGTAGTAAAAGTTATTCTGTATTCTCCTCCGGATACCGTTTTTTTTCAACACTCTTGTAATTTCCACATTCTTGAAAAAATCTCCACAATGGTGCATCTGGGAGCAAAAAAGTTACAGACCATTGTGTTAAGGGCACAATTTGCTACAACTTTTGTAGTAAAAGTTTTTCTGTATTCTGCTCCGGATACCGTTTTTTTTCAACACTCTTGTAATTTGCACATTTTTCAAAAATTCTCCACATTGATGCATCTGGGAGCAAAAATGTTGGAGACCATTGTGTTAAGGGCACAATTTGCTACAACTTTTGTGGTAAAAGTTATTCTGTATTCTGCTCCGGATACCGTTTTTTTTCAACACTCTTGTAATTTGCACATTTTTCAAAAATTCTCCACATTGATGCATCTGGGAGCAAAAATGTTGGAGACCATTGTGTTAAGGGCACAATTTGCTACAACTTTTGTGGTAAAAGTTTTTCTGTATTCTGCTCCGGATACCGTTTTTTTTCAACACTCTTGTAATTTCCACATTCTTGAAAAAATCTCCACAATGGTGCATCTGGGAGCAAAAAAGTTACAGACCATTGTGTTAAGGGCACAATTTGCTACAACTTTTGTATAAAAGTTTTTCTGTGTTCTGCTCCGGATACCGTTTTTTTTCAACACTCTTGTAATTTCCACATTCTTGAAAAAATCTCCACAATGGTGCATCTGGGAGCAAAAAAGTTACAGACCATTGTGTTAAGGGCACAATTTGCTACAACTTTTGTAGTAAAAGTTTTTCTGTGTTCTGCTCCGGATACCGTTTTTTTTCAACACTCTTGTAATTTCCACATTCTTGAAAAAATCTCCACAATGGTGCATCTGGGAGCAAAAAAGTCACAGACCATTGTGTTAAGGGAACAATTTGCTACAACTTTTGTAGTAAAAGTTTTTCTGTGTTCTGCTCCGGATACCGTTTTTTTTCAACACTCTTGTAATTTCCACATTCTTGAAAAAATCTCCACAATGGTGCATCTGGGAGCAAAAAAGTTACAGACCATTGTGTTAAGGGAACAATTTGCTACAACTTTTGTAGTAAAAGTTATTCTGTATTCTCCTCCGGATACCGTTTTTTTTCAACACTCTTGTAATTTCCATATTCTTGAAAAAATCTCCACAATGGTGCATCTGGGAGCAAAAAAGTCACAGACCATTGTGTTAAGGGAACAATTTGCTACAACTTTTGTAGTAAAAGTTATTCTGTATTCTCCTCCGGATACCGTTTTTTTTCAACACTCTTGTAATTTCCACATTCTTGAAAAAATCTCCACAATGGTGCATCTGGGAGCAAAAAAGTTACAGACCATTGTGTTAAGGGCACAATTTGCTACAACTTTTGTAGTAAAAGTTTTTCTGTGTTCTGCTCCGGATACCGTTTTTTTTCAACACTCTTGTAATTTCCACATTCTTGAAAAAATCTCCATATTGATGCACCTGGGAGCAAAAAAGTCACAGACCATTGTGTTAAGGGCACAATTTGCTACAACTTTTGTTGTAAAAGTTTTTCTGTATTCTGCTCCGGATACCGTTTTTTTTCAACACTCTTGTAATTTGCACATTTTTCAAAAATTCTCCACATTGATGCATCTGGGAGCAAAAATGTTGGAGACCATTGTGTTAAGGGCACAATTTGCTACAACTTTTGTGGTAAAAGTTTTTCTGTATTCTGCTCCGAATACCGTTTTTTTTCAACACTCTTGTAATTTCCACATTCTTGAAAAAATCTCCATATTGACGCACCTGGGAGCAAAAAAGTCACAGACCATTGTGTTAAGGGCACAATTTACTACAACTTTTGTAGTAAAAGTTTTTCTGTATTCTGCTCCGAATACCGTTTTTTTTCAACACTCTTGTAATTTCCACATTCTTGAAAAAATCTCCATATTGATGCACCTGGGAGCAAAAAAGTCACAGACCATTGTGTTAAGGGCAAAATTTGCTACAACTTTTGTAGTAAAAGTTTTTCTGTGTTCTGCTCCGGATACCGTTTTTTTTCAACACTCTTGTAATTTCCACATTCTTGAAAAAATCTCCACAATGGTGCATCTGGGAGCAAAAAAGTTACAGACCATTGTGTTAAGGGCACAATTTGCTACAACTTTTGTGGTAAAAGTTTTTCTGTATTCTGCTCCGGATACCGTTTTTTTTCAACACTCTTGTAATTTCCACATTCTTGAAAAAATCTCCACAATGGTGCATCTGGGAGCAAAAAAGTCACAGACCATTGTGTTAAGGGCACAATTTGCTACAACTTTTGTAGTAAAAGTTTTTCTGTATTCTGCTCCGGATACCGTTTTTTTTCAACACTCTTGTAATTTGCACATTTTTCAAAAATTCTCCACATTGATGCATCTGGGAGCAAAAATGTTGGAGACCATTGTGTTAAGGGCACAATTTGCTACAACTTTTGTGGTAAAAGTTATTCTGTATTCTGCTCCGGATACCGTTTTTTTTCAACACTCTTGTAATTTGCACATTTTTCAAAAATTCTCCACATTGATGCATCTGGGAGCAAAAATGTTGGAGACCATTGTGTTAAGGGCACAATTTGCTACAACTTTTGTGGTAAAAGTTTTTCTGTATTCTGCTCCGGATACCGTTTTTTTTCAACACTCTTGTAATTTCCACATTCTTGAAAAAATCTCCATATTGATGCACCTGGGAGCAAAAAAGTCACAGACCATTGTGTTAAGGGCACAATTTACTACAACTTTTGTAGTAAAAGTTTTTCTGTATTCTGCTCCGAATACCGTTTTTTTTCAACACTCTTGTAATTTCCACATTCTTGAAAAAATCTCCATATTGATGCACCTGGGAGCAAAAAAGTCACAGACCATTGTGTTAAGGGCACAATTTACTACAACTTTTGTAGTAAAAGTTTTTCTGTATTCTGCTCCGAATACCGTTTTTTTTCAACACTCTTGTAATTTCCACATTCTTGAAAAAATCTCCATATTGATGCACCTGGGAGCAAAAAAGTCACAGACCATTGTGTTAAGGGCAAAATTTGCTACAACTTTTGTAGTAAAAGTTTTTCTGTGTTCTGCTCCGGATACCGTTTTTTTTCAACACTCTTGTAATTTCCACATTCTTGAAAAAATCTCCACAATGGTGCATCTGGGAGCAAAAAAGTCACAGACCATTGTGTTAAGGGCACAATTTGCTACAACTTTTGTAGTAAAAGTTTTTCTGTGTTCTGCTCCGGATACCGTTTTTTTTCAACACTCTTGTAATTTCCACATTCTTGAAAAAATCTCCACAATGGTGCATCTGGGAGCAAAAAAGTCACAGACCATTGTGTTAAGGGAACAATTTGCTACAACTTTTGTAGTAAAAGTTTTTCTGTATTCTGCTCCGAATACCGTTTTTTTTCAACACTCTTGTAATTTCCACATTCTTGAAAAAATCTCCACAATGGTGCATCTGGGAGCAAAAAAGTCACAGACCATTGTGTTAAGGGAACAATTTGCTACAACTTTTGTAGTAAAAGTTATTCTGTATTCTCCTCCGGATACCGTTTTTTTTCAACACTCTTGTAATTTCCATATTCTTGAAAAAATCTCCACAACGGTGCATCTGGGAGCAAAAAAGTCACAGACCATTGTGTTAAGGGAGCAATTTGCTACAACTTTTGTAGTAAAAGTTATTCTGTATTCTCCTCCGGATACCGTTTTTTTTCAACACTCTTGTAATTTCCACATTCTTGAAAAAATCTCCACAATGGTGCATCTGGGAGCAAAAAAGTTACAGACCATTGTGTTAAGGGCACAATTTGCTACAACTTTTGTATAAAAGTTTTTCTGTGTTCTGCTCCGGATACCGTTTTTTTTCAACACTCTTGTAATTTCCACATTCTTGAAAAAATCTCCACAATGGTGCATCTGGGAGCAAAAAAGTTACAGACCATTGTGTTAAGGGCACAATTTGCTACAACTTTTGTAGTAAAAGTTTTTCTGTGTTCTGCTCCGGATACCGTTTTTTTTCAACACTCTTGTAATTTCCACATTCTTGAAAAAATCTCCACAATGGTGCATCTGGGAGCAAAAAAGTCACAGACCATTGTGTTAAGGGAACAATTTGCTACAACTTTTGTAGTAAAAGTTTTTCTGTGTTCTGCTCCGGATACCGTTTTTTTTCAACACTCTTGTAATTTCCACATTCTTGAAAAAATCTCCACAATGGTGCATCTGGGAGCAAAAAAGTTACAGACCATTGTGTTAAGGGAACAATTTGCTACAACTTTTGTAGTAAAAGTTATTCTGTATTCTCCTCCGGATACCGTTTTTTTTCAACACTCTTGTAATTTCCATATTCTTGAAAAAATCTCCACAATGGTGCATCTGGGAGCAAAAAAGTCACAGACCATTGTGTTAAGGGAACAATTTGCTACAACTTTTGTAGTAAAAGTTATTCTGTATTCTCCTCCGGATACCGTTTTTTTTCAACACTCTTGTAATTTCCACATTCTTGAAAAAATCTCCACAATGGTGCATCTGGGAGCAAAAAAGTTACAGACCATTGTGTTAAGGGCACAATTTGCTACAACTTTTGTAGTAAAAGTTTTTCTGTGTTCTGCTCCGGATACCGTTTTTTTTCAACACTCTTGTAATTTCCACATTCTTGAAAAAATCTCCACAATGGTGCATCTGGGAGCAAAAAAGTCACAGACCATTGTGTTAAGGGAACAATTTGCTACAACTTTTGTAGTAAAAGTTTTTCTGTGTTCTGCTCCGGATACCGTTTTTTTTCAACACTCTTGTAATTTCCACATTCTTGAAAAAATCTCCACAATGGTGCATCTGGGAGCAAAAAAGTTACAGACCATTGTGTTAAGGGCACAATTTGCTACAACTTTTGTAGTAAAAGTTTTTCTGTGTTCTGCTCCGGATACCGTTTTTTTTCAACACTCTTGTAATTTCCACATTCTTGAAAAAATCTCCACAATGGTGCATCTGGGAGCAAAAAAGTCACAGACCATTGTGTTAAGGGAACAATTTGCTACAACTTTTGTAGTAAAAGTTATTCTGTATTCTCCTCCGGATACCGTTTTTTTTCAACACTCTTGTAATTTCCATATTCTTGAAAAAATCTCCACAATGGTGCATCTGGGAGCAAAAAAGTCACAGACCATTGTGTTAAGGGAACAATTTGCTACAACTTTTGTAGTAAAAGTTATTCTGTATTCTCCTCCGGATACCGTTTTTTTTCAACACTCTTGTAATTTCCACATTCTTGAAAAAATCTCCACAATGGTGCATCTGGGAGCAAAAAAGTTACAGACCATTGTGTTAAGGGCACAATTTGCTACAACTTTTGTAGTAAAAGTTTTTCTGTGTTCTGCTCCGGATACCGTTTTTTTTCAACACTCTTGTAATTTCCACATTCTTGAAAAAATCTCCACAATGGTGCATCTGGGAGCAAAAAAGTCACAGACCATTGTGTTAAGGGAACAATTTGCTACAACTTTTGTAGTAAAAGTTTTTCTGTATTCTGCTCCGGATACCGTTTTTTTTCAACACTCTTGTAATTTCCACATTCTTGAAAAAATCTCCACAATGGTGCATCTGGGAGCAAAAAAGTCACAGACCATTGTGTTAAGGGAACAATTTGCTACAACTTTTGTAGTAAAAGTTATTCTGTATTCTCCTCCGGATACCGTTTTTTTTCAACACTCTTGTAATTTCCACATTCTTGAAAAAATCTCCACAATGGTGCATCTGGGAGCAAAAAAGTTACAGACCATTGTGTTAAGGGCACAATTTGCTACAACTTTTGTAGTAAAAGTTTTTCTGTGTTCTGCTCCGGATACCGTTTTTTTTCAACACTCTTGTAATTTCCACATTCTTGAAAAAATCTCCATATTGATGCACCTGGGAGCAAAAAAGTCACAGACCATTGTGTTAAGGGCACAATTTGCTACAACTTTTGTTGTAAAAGTTTTTCTGTATTCTGCTCCGGATACCGTTTTTTTTCAACACTCTTGTAATTTGCACATTTTTCAAAAATTCTCCACATTGATGCATCTGGGAGCAAAAATGTTGGAGACCATTGTGTTAAGGGCACAATTTGCTACAACTTTTGTGGTAAAAGTTTTTCTGTATTCTGCTCCGAATACCGTTTTTTTTCAACACTCTTGTAATTTCCACATTCTTGAAAAAATCTCCATATTGACGCACCTGGGAGCAAAAAAGTCACAGACCATTGTGTTAAGGGCACAATTTACTACAACTTTTGTAGTAAAAGTTTTTCTGTATTCTGCTCCGAATACCGTTTTTTTTCAACACTCTTGTAATTTCCACATTCTTGAAAAAATCTCCATATTGATGCACCTGGGAGCAAAAAAGTCACAGACCATTGTGTTAAGGGCAAAATTTGCTACAACTTTTGTAGTAAAAGTTTTTCTGTGTTCTGCTCCGGATACCGTTTTTTTTCAACACTCTTGTAATTTCCACATTCTTGAAAAAATCTCCACAATGGTGCATCTGGGAGCAAAAAAGTCACAGACCATTGTGTTAAGGGCACAATTTGCTACAACTTTTGTAGTAAAAGTTTTTCTGTATTCTGCTCCGGATACCGTTTTTTTTCAACACTCTTGTAATTTGCACATTTTTCAAAAATTCTCCACATTGATGCATCTGGGAGCAAAAATGTTGGAGACCATTGTGTTAAGGGCACAATTTGCTACAACTTTTGTGGTAAAAGTTATTCTGTATTCTGCTCCGGATACCGTTTTTTTTCAACACTCTTGTAATTTGCACATTTTTCAAAAATTCTCCACATTGATGCATCTGGGAGCAAAAATGTTGGAGACCATTGTGTTAAGGGCACAATTTGCTACAACTTTTGTGGTAAAAGTTTTTCTGTATTCTGCTCCGGATACCGTTTTTTTTCAACACTCTTGTAATTTCCACATTCTTGAAAAAATCTCCATATTGATGCACCTGGGAGCAAAAAAGTCACAGACCATTGTGTTAAGGGCACAATTTACTACAACTTTTGTAGTAAAAGTTTTTCTGTATTCTGCTCCGAATACCGTTTTTTTTCAACACTCTTGTAATTTCCACATTCTTGAAAAAATCTCCATATTGATGCACCTGGGAGCAAAAAAGTCACAGACCATTGTGTTAAGGGCACAATTTACTACAACTTTTGTAGTAAAAGTTTTTCTGTATTCTGCTCCGAATACCGTTTTTTTTCAACACTCTTGTAATTTCCACATTCTTGAAAAAATCTCCATATTGATGCACCTGGGAGCAAAAAAGTCACAGACCATTGTGTTAAGGGCAAAATTTGCTACAACTTTTGTAGTAAAAGTTTTTCTGTGTTCTGCTCCGGATACCGTTTTTTTTCAACACTCTTGTAATTTCCACATTCTTGAAAAAATCTCCACAATGGTGCATCTGGGAGCAAAAAAGTCACAGACCATTGTGTTAAGGGAACAATTTGCTACAACTTTTGTAGTAAAAGTTATTCTGTATTCTCCTCCGGATACCGTTTTTTTTCAACACTCTTGTAATTTCCACATTCTTGAAAAAATCTCCACAATGGTGCATCTGGGAGCAAAAAAGTCACAGACCATTGTGTTAAGGGAACAATTTGCTACAACTTTTGTAGTAAAAGTTATTCTGTATTCTCCTCCGGATACCGTTTTTTTTCAACACTCTTGTAATTTCCATATTCTTGAAAAAATCTCCACAACGGTGCATCTGGGAGCAAAAAAGTCACAGACCATTGTGTTAAGGGAGCAATTTGCTACAACTTTTGTAGTAAAAGTTATTCTGTATTCTCCTCCGGATACCGTTTTTTTTCAACACTCTTGTAATTTCCATATTCTTGAAAAAATCTCCATATTGATGCACCTGGGAGCAAAAAAGTCACAGACCATTGTGTTAAGGGCAAAATTTGCTACAACTTTTGTAGTAAAAGTTTTTCTGTGTTCTGCTCCGGATACCGTTTTTTTTCAACACTCTTGTAATTTCCACATTCTTGAAAAAATCTCCACAATGGTGCATCTGGGAGCAAAAAAGTCACAGACCATTGTGTTAAGGGAACAATTTGCTACAACTTTTGTAGTAAAAGTTTTTCTGTATTCTGCTCCGGATACCGTTTTTTTTCAACACTCTTGTAATTTCCACATTCTTGAAAAAATCTCCACAATGGTGCATCTGGGAGCAAAAAAGTCACAGACCATTGTGTTAAGGGAACAATTTGCTACAACTTTTGTAGTAAAAGTTATTCTGTATTCTCCTCCGGATACCGTTTTTTTTCAACACTCTTGTAATTTCCATATTCTTGAAAAAATCTCCACAACGGTGCATCTGGGAGCAAAAAAGTCACAGACCATTGTGTTAAGGGAGCAATTTGCTACAACTTTTGTAGTAAAAGTTATTCTGTATTCTCCTCCGGATACCGTTTTTTTTTCAACACTCTTGTAATTTCCACATTCTTGAAAAAATCTCCACAATGGTGCATCTGGGAGCAAAAAAGTCACAGACCATTGTGTTAAGGGAACAATTTGCTACAACTTTTGTAGTAAAAGTTTTTCTGTATTCTGCTCCGGATACCGTTTTTTTTCAACACTCTTGTAATTTCCACATTCTTGAAAAAATCTCCACAATGGTGCATCTGGGAGCAAAAAAGTCACAGACCATTGTGTTAAGGGAACAATTTGCTACAACTTTTGTAGTAAAAGTTATTCTGTATTCTCCTCCGGATACCGTTTTTTTTCAACACTCTTGTAATTTCCATATTCTTGAAAAAATCTCCACAACGGTGCATCTGGGAGCAAAAAAGTCACAGACCATTGTGTTAAGGGAGCAATTTGCTACAACTTTTGTAGTAAAAGTTATTCTGTATTCTCCTCCGGATACCGTTTTTTTTCAACACTCTTGTAATTTCCATATTCTTGAAAAAATCTCCACAACGGTGCATCTGGGAGCAAAAAAGTCACAGACCATTGTGTTAAGGGAGCAATTTGCTACAACTTTTGTAGTAAAAGTTATTCTGTATTCTCCTCCGGATACCGTTTTTTTTTCAACACTCTTGTAATTTCCACATTCTTGAAAAAATCTCCACAATGGTGCATCTGGGAGCAAAAAAGTCACAGACCATTGTGTTAAGGGAACAATTTGCTACAACTTTTGTAGTAAAAGTTTTTCTGTATTCTGCTCCGGATACCGTTTTTTTTCAACACTCTTGTAATTTCCACATTCTTGAAAAAATCTCCACAATGGTGCATCTGGGAGCAAAAAAGTCACAGACCATTGTGTTAAGGGAACAATTTGCTACAACTTTTGTAGTAAAAGTTATTCTGTATTCTCCTCCGGATACCGTTTTTTTTCAACACTCTTGTAATTTCCATATTCTTGAAAAAATCTCCACAACGGTGCATCTGGGAGCAAAAAAGTCACAGACCATTGTGTTAAGGGAGCAATTTGCTACAACTTTTGTAGTAAAAGTTATTCTGTATTCTCCTCCGGATACCGTTTTTTTTTCAACACTCTTGTAATTTCCACATTCTTGAAAAAATCTCCACAATGGTGCATCTGGGAGCAAAAAAGTCACAGACCATTGTGTTAAGGGAACAATTTGCTACAACTGTTGTAGTAAAAGTTATTCTGTATTCTCCTCCGGATACCGTTTTTTTTCAACACTCTTGTAATTTCCATATTCTTGAAAAAATCTCCACAACGGTGCATCTGGGAGCAAAAAAGTCACAGACCATTGTGTTAAGGGAGCAATTTGCTACAACTTTTGTAGTAAAAGTTATTCTGTATTCTCCTCCGGATACCGTTTTTTTTCAACACTCTTGTAATTTCCATATTCTTGAAAAAATCTCCACAACGGTGCATCTGGGAGCAAAAAAGTCACAGACCATTGTGTTAAGGGAGCAATTTGCTACAACTTTTGTAGTAAAAGTTATTCTGTATTCTCCTCCGGATACCGTTTTTTTTTCAACACTCTTGTAATTTCCACATTCTTGAAAAAATCTCCACAATGGTGCATCTGGGAGCAAAAAAGTCACAGACCATTGTGTTAAGGGAACAATTTGCTACAACTTTTGTAGTAAAAGTTTTTCTGTATTCTGCTCCGGATACCGTTTTTTTTCAACACTCTTGTAATTTCCACATTCTTGAAAAAATCTCCACAATGGTGCATCTGGGAGCAAAAAAGTCACAGACCATTGTGTTAAGGGAACAATTTGCTACAACTTTTGTAGTAAAAGTTATTCTGTATTCTCCTCCGGATACCGTTTTTTTTCAACACTCTTGTAATTTCCATATTCTTGAAAAAATCTCCACAACGGTGCATCTGGGAGCAAAAAAGTCACAGACCATTGTGTTAAGGGAGCAATTTGCTACAACTTTTGTAGTAAAAGTTATTCTGTATTCTCCTCCGGATACCGTTTTTTTTTCAACACTCTTGTAATTTCCACATTCTTGAAAAAATCTCCACAATGGTGCATCTGGGAGCAAAAAAGTCACAGACCATTGTGTTAAGGGAACAATTTGCTACAACTTTTGTAGTAAAAGTTATTCTGTATTCTCCTCCGGATACCGTTTTTTTTCAACACTCTTGTAATTTCCATATTCTTGAAAAAATCTCCACAACGGTGCATCTGGGAGCAAAAAAGTCACAGACCATTGTGTTAAGGGAGCAATTTGCTACAACTTTTGTAGTAAAAGTTATTCTGTATTCT
Organism: Onthophagus taurus; assembly: GCF_036711975.1. Classification (NCBI taxonomy): domain Eukaryota; kingdom Metazoa; phylum Arthropoda; class Insecta; order Coleoptera; family Scarabaeidae; genus Onthophagus; species Onthophagus taurus. The sequence goes on from NW_027248944.1 coordinate 206,154, forward strand.
CCTCCGGATACCGTTTTTTTTCAACACTCTTGTAATTTCCATATTCTTGAAAAAATCTCCACAACGGTGCATCTGGGAGCAAAAAAGTCACAGACCATTGTGTTAAGGGAGCAATTTGCTACAACTTTTGTAGTAAAAGTTATTCTGTATTCTCCTCCGGATACCGTTTTTTTTTCAACACTCTTGTAATTTCCACATTCTTGAAAAAATCTCCACAATGGTGCATCTGGGAGCAAAAAAGTCACAGACCATTGTGTTAAGGGAACAATTTGCTACAACTTTTGTAGTAAAAGTTTTTCTGTATTCTGCTCCGGATACCGTTTTTTTTCAACACTCTTGTAATTTCCACATTCTTGAAAAAATCTCCACAATGGTGCATCTGGGAGCAAAAAAGTCACAGACCATTGTGTTAAGGGAACAATTTGCTACAACTTTTGTAGTAAAAGTTATTCTGTATTCTCCTCCGGATACCGTTTTTTTTCAACACTCTTGTAATTTCCATATTCTTGAAAAAATCTCCACAACGGTGCATCTGGGAGCAAAAAAGTCACAGACCATTGTGTTAAGGGAGCAATTTGCTACAACTTTTGTAGTAAAAGTTATTCTGTATTCTCCTCCGGATACCGTTTTTTTTCAACACTCTTGTAATTTCCACATTCTTGAAAAAATCTCCACAATGGTGCATCTGGGAGCAAAAAAGTTACAGACCATTGTGTTAAGGGCACAATTTGCTACAACTTTTGTAGTAAAAGTTTTTCTGTGTTCTGCTCCGGATACCGTTTTTTTTCAACACTCTTGTAATTTCCACATTCTTGAAAAAATCTCCACAATGGTGCATCTGGGAGCAAAAAAGTCACAGACCATTGTGTTAAGGGAACAATTTGCTACAACTTTTGTAGTAAAAGTTATTCTGTATTCTCCTCCGGATACCGTTTTTTTTCAACACTCTTGTAATTTCCATATTCTTGAAAAAATCTCCACAACGGTGCATCTGGGAGCAAAAAAGTCACAGACCATTGTGTTAAGGGAGCAATTTGCTACAACTTTTGTAGTAAAAGTTATTCTGTATTCTCCTCCGGATACCGTTTTTTTTCAACACTCTTGTAATTTCCATATTCTTGAAAAAATCTCCACAACGGTGCATCTGGGAGCAAAAAAGTCACAGACCATTGTGTTAAGGGAGCAATTTGCTACAACTTTTGTAGTAAAAGTTATTCTGTATTCTCCTCCCGATACCGTTTTTTTTTCAACACTCTTGTAATTTCCACATTCTTGAAAAAATCTCCACAATGGTGCATCTGGGAGCAAAAAAGTCACAGACCATTGTGTTAAGGGAACAATTTGCTACAACTTTTGTAGTAAAAGTTTTTCTGTATTCTGCTCCGGATACCGTTTTTTTTCAACACTCTTGTAATTTCCACATTCTTGAAAAAATCTCCACAATGGTGCATCTGGGAGCAAAAAAGTCACAGACCATTGTGTTAAGGGAACAATTTGCTACAACTTTTGTAGTAAAAGTTATTCTGTATTCTCCTCCGGATACCGTTTTTTTTCAACACTCTTGTAATTTCCATATTCTTGAAAAAATCTCCACAACGGTGCATCTGGGAGCAAAAAAGTCACAGACCATTGTGTTAAGGGAGCAATTTGCTACAACTTTTGTAGTAAAAGTTATTCTGTATTCTCCTCCGGATACCGTTTTTTTTCAACACTCTTGTAATTTCCACATTCTTGAAAAAATCTCCACAATGGTGCATCTGGGAGCAAAAAAGTTACAGACCATTGTGTTAAGGGCACAATTTGCTACAACTTTTGTAGTAAAAGTTTTTCTGTGTTCTGCTCCGGATACCGTTTTTTTTCAACACTCTTGTAATTTCCACATTCTTGAAAAAATCTCCACAATGGTGCATCTGGGAGCAAAAAAGTCACAGACCATTGTGTTAAGGGAACAATTTGCTACAACTTTTGTAGTAAAAGTTATTCTGTATTCTCCTCCGGATACCGTTTTTTTTCAACACTCTTGTAATTTCCATATTCTTGAAAAAATCTCCACAACGGTGCATCTGGGAGCAAAAAAGTCACAGACCATTGTGTTAAGGGAGCAATTTGCTACAACTTTTGTAGTAAAAGTTATTCTGTATTCTCCTCCGGATACCGTTTTTTTTCAACACTCTTGTAATTTCCATATTCTTGAAAAAATCTCCACAACGGTGCATCTGGGAGCAAAAAAGTCACAGACCATTGTGTTAAGGGAGCAATTTGCTACAACTTTTGTAGTAAAAGTTATTCTGTATTCTCCTCCCGATACCGTTTTTTTTTCAACACTCTTGTAATTTCCACATTCTTGAAAAAATCTCCACAATGGTGCATCTGGGAGCAAAAAAGTCACAGACCATTGTGTTAAGGGAACAATTTGCTACAACTTTTGTAGTAAAAGTTTTTCTGTATTCTGCTCCGGATACCGTTTTTTTTCAACACTCTTGTAATTTCCACATTCTTGAAAAAATCTCCACAATGGTGCATCTGGGAGCAAAAAAGTCACAGACCATTGTGTTAAGGGAACAATTTGCTACAACTTTTGTAGTAAAAGTTATTCTGTATTCTCCTCCGGATACCGTTTTTTTTCAACACTCTTGTAATTTCCATATTCTTGAAAAAATCTCCACAACGGTGCATCTGGGAGCAAAAAAGTCACAGACCATTGTGTTAAGGGAGCAATTTGCTACAACTTTTGTAGTAAAAGTTATTCTGTATTCTCCTCCGGATACCGTTTTTTTTCAACACTCTTGTAATTTCCACATTCTTGAAAAAATCTCCACAATGGTGCATCTGGGAGCAAAAAAGTTACAGACCATTGTGTTAAGGGCACAATTTGCTACAACTTTTGTAGTAAAAGTTTTTCTGTGTTCTGCTCCGGATACCGTTTTTTTTCAACACTCTTGTAATTTCCACATTCTTGAAAAAATCTCCACAATGGTGCATCTGGGAGCAAAAAAGTTACAGACCATTGTGTTAAGGGCACAATTTGCTACAACTTTTGTAGTAAAAGTTTTTCTGTGTTCTGCTCCGGATACCGTTTTTTTTCAACACTCTTGTAATTTCCACATTCTTGAAAAAATCTCCACAATGGTGCATCTGGGAGCAAAAAAGTCACAGACCATTGTGTTAAGGGAACAATTTGCTACAACTTTTGTAGTAAAAGTTATTCTGTATTCTCCTCCGGATACCGTTTTTTTTTCAACACTCTTGTAATTTCCACATTCTTGAAAAAATCTCCACAATGATGCATCTGGGAGCAAAAAAGTCACAGACCATTGTGTTAAGGGCACAATTTGCTACAACTTTTGTAGTAAAAGTTTTTCTGTGTTCTGCTCCGGATACCGTTTTTTTTCAACACTCTTGTAATTTCCACATTCTTGAAAAAATCTCCACAATGGTGCATCTGGGAGCAAAAAAGTTACAGACCATTGTGTTAAGGGCACAATTTGCTACAACTTTTGTAGTAAAAGTTTTTCTGTGTTCTGCTCCGGATACCGTTTTTTTTCAACACTCTTGTAATTTCCACATTCTTGAAAAAATCTCCACAATGGTGCATCTGGGAGCAAAAAAGTCACAGACCATTGTGTTAAGGGAACAATTTGCTACAACTTTTGTAGTAAAAGTTATTCTGTATTCTCCTCCGGATACCGTTTTTTTTTCAACACTCTTGTAATTTCCACATTCTTGAAAAAATCTCCACAATGATGCATCTGGGAGCAAAAAAGTCACAGACCATTGTGTTAAGGGAACAATTTGCTACAACTTTTGTAGTAAAAGTTATTCTGTATTCTCCTCCGGATACCGTTTTTTTTCAACACTCTTGTAATTTCCATATTCTTGAAAAAATCTCCACAATGGTGCATCTGGGAGCAAAAAAGTCACAGACCATTGTGTTAAGGGAACAATTTGCTACAACTTTTGTAGTAAAAGTTATTCTGTATTCTCCTCCGGATACCGTTTTTTTTCAACACTCTTGTAATTTCCACATTCTTGAAAAAATCTCCACAATGGTGCATCTGGGAGCAAAAAAGTTACAGACCATTGTGTTAAGGGCACAATTTGCTACAACTTTTGTAGTAAAAGTTTTTCTGTATTCTGCTCCGGATACCGTTTTTTTTCAACACTCTTGTAATTTGCACATTTTTCAAAAATTCTCCACATTGATGCATCTGGGAGCAAAAATGTTGGAGACCATTGTGTTAAGGGCACAATTTGCAACAACTTTTGTAGTAAAAGTTTTTCTGTATTCTGCTCCGGATACCGTTTTTTTTCAACACTCTTGTAATTTACACATTTTTCAAATATTCTCCACATTGATGCATCTGGGAGCAAAAATGTTGGAGACCATTGTGTTAAGGGCACAATTTGCTACAACTTTTGTGGTAAAAGTTATTCTGTATTCTGCTCCGGATACCGTTTTTTTTCAACACTCTTGTAATTTGCACATTTTTCAAAAATTCTCCACATTGATGCATCTGGGAGCAAAAATGTTGGAGACCATTGTGTTAAGGGCACAATTTGCTACAACTTTTGTGGTAAAAGTTTTTCTGTATTCTGCTCCGGATACCGTTTTTTTTCAACACTCTTGTAATTTGCACATTTTTCAAAAATTCTCCACATTGATGCATCTGGGAGCAAAAATGTTGGAAACCATTGTGTTAAGGGCACAATTTGCTACAACTTTTGTGGTAAAAGTTATTCTGTATTCTGCTCCGAATACCGTTTTTTTTCAACACTCTTGTAATTTGCACATTTTTCAAAAATTCTCCACATTGATGCATCTGGGAGCAAAAATGTTGGAGACCATTGTGTTAAGGGCACAATTTGCTACAACTTTTGTGGTAAAAGTTTTTCTGTATTCTGCTCCGGATACCGTTTTTTTTCAACACTCTTGTAATTTCCACATTCTTGAAAAAATCTCCACAATGGTGCATCTGGGAGCAAAAAAGTCACAGACCATTGTGTTAAGGGAACAATTTGTTACAACTTTTGTAGTAAAAGTTATTCTGTATTCTCCTCCGGATACCGTTTTTTTTCAACACTCTTGTAATTTCCACATTCTTGAAAAAATCTCCACATTGATGCATCTGGGAGCAAAAATGTTGGAGACCATTGTGTTAAGGGCACAATTTGCTACAACTTTTGTGGTAAAAGTTTTTCTGTATTCTGCTCCGGATACCGTTTTTTTTCAACACTCTTGTAATTTCCACATTCTTGAAAAAATCTCCACAATGGTGCATCTGGGAGCAAAAAAGTCACAGACCATTGTGTTAAGGGAACAATTTGCTACAACTTTTGTAGTAAAAGTTTTTCTGTATTCTGCTCCGGATACCGTTTTTTTTCAACACTCTTGTAATTTCCACATTCTTGAAAAAATCTCCACAATGGTGCATCTGGGAGCAAAAAAGTCACAGACCATTGTGTTAAGGGAACAATTTGCTACAACTTTTGTAGTAAAAGTTATTCTGTATTCTCCTCCGGATACCGTTTTTTTTCAACACTCTTGTAATTTCCACATTCTTGAAAAAATCTCCACAATGGTGCATCTGGGAGCAAAAAAGTCACAGACCATTGTGTTAAGGGAACAATTTGCTACAACTTTTGTAGTAAAAGTTATTCTGTATTCTCCTCCGGATACCGTTTTTTTTCAACACTCTTGTAATTTCCATATTCTTGAAAAAATCTCCACAATGGTGCATCTGGGAGCAAAAAAGTCACAGACCATTGTGTTAAGGGAACAATTTGCTACAACTTTTGTAGTAAAAGTTTTTCTGTATTCTGCTCCGGATACCGTTTTTTTTCAACACTCTTGTAATTTCCACATTCTTGAAAAAATCTCCACAATGGTGCATCTGGGAGCAAAAAAGTCACAGACCATTGTGTTAAGGGAACAATTTGCTACAACTTTTGTAGTAAAAGTTATTCTGTATTCTCCTCCGGATACCGTTTTTTTTCAACACTCTTGTAATTTCCATATTCTTGAAAAAATCTCCACAACGGTGCATCTGGGAGCAAAAAAGTCACAGACCATTGTGTTAAGGGAGCAATTTGCTACAACTTTTGTAGTAAAAGTTATTCTGTATTCTCCTCCGGATACCGTTTTTTTTCAACACTCTTGTAATTTCCACATTCTTGAAAAAATCTCCACAATGGTGCATCTGGGAGCAAAAAAGTTACAGACCATTGTGTTAAGGGCACAATTTGCTACAACTTTTGTAGTAAAAGTTTTTCTGTGTTCTGCTCCGGATACCGTTTTTTTTCAACACTCTTGTAATTTCCACATTCTTGAAAAAATCTCCACAATGGTGCATCTGGGAGCAAAAAAGTTACAGACCATTGTGTTAAGGGCACAATTTGCTACAACTTTTGTAGTAAAAGTTTTTCTGTGTTCTGCTCCGGATACCGTTTTTTTTCAACACTCTTGTAATTTCCACATTCTTGAAAAAATCTCCACAATGGTGCATCTGGGAGCAAAAAAGTCACAGACCATTGTGTTAAGGGAACAATTTGCTACAACTTTTGTAGTAAAAGTTATTCTGTATTCTCCTCCGGATACCGTTTTTTTTTCAACACTCTTGTAATTTCCACATTCTTGAAAAAATCTCCACAATGATGCATCTGGGAGCAAAAAAGTCACAGACCATTGTGTTAAGGGAACAATTTGCTACAACTTTTGTAGTAAAAGTTATTCTGTATTCTCCTCCGGATACCGTTTTTTTTCAACACTCTTGTAATTTCCATATTCTTGAAAAAATCTCCACAATGGTGCATCTGGGAGCAAAAAAGTCACAGACCATTGTGTTAAGGGAACAATTTGCTACAACTTTTGTAGTAAAAGTTATTCTGTATTCTCCTCCGGATACCGTTTTTTTTCAACACTCTTGTAATTTCCACATTCTTGAAAAAATCTCCACAATGGTGCATCTGGGAGCAAAAAAGTTACAGACCATTGTGTTAAGGGCACAATTTGCTACAACTTTTGTAGTAAAAGTTTTTCTGTATTCTGCTCCGGATACCGTTTTTTTTCAACACTCTTGTAATTTGCACATTTTTCAAAAATTCTCCACATTGATGCATCTGGGAGCAAAAATGTTGGAGACCATTGTGTTAAGGGCACAATTTGCAACAACTTTTGTAGTAAAAGTTTTTCTGTATTCTGCTCCGGATACCGTTTTTTTTCAACACTCTTGTAATTTACACATTTTTCAAAAATTCTCCACATTGATGCATCTGGGAGCAAAAATGTTGGAGACCATTGTGTTAAGGGCACAATTTGCTACAACTTTTGTGGTAAAAGTTATTCTGTATTCTGCTCCGGATACCGTTTTTTTTCAACACTCTTGTAATTTGCACATTTTTCAAAAATTCTCCACATTGATGCATCTGGGAGCAAAAATGTTGGAGACCATTGTGTTAAGGGCACAATTTGCTACAACTTTTGTGGTAAAAGTTTTTCTGTATTCTGCTCCGGATACCGTTTTTTTTCAACACTCTTGTAATTTGCACATTTTTCAAAAATTCTCCACATTGATGCATCTGGGAGCAAAAATGTTGGAGACCATTGTGTTAAGGGCACAATTTGCTACAACTTTTGTGGTAAAAGTTATTCTGTATTCTGCTCCGAATACCGTTTTTTTTCAACACTCTTGTAATTTGCACATTTTTCAAAAATTCTCCACATTGATGCATCTGGGAGCAAAAATGTTGGAGACCATTGTGTTAAGGGCACAATTTGCTACAACTTTTGTGGTAAAAGTTTTTCTGTATTCTGCTCCGGATACCGTTTTTTTTCAACACTCTTGTAATTTCCACATTCTTGAAAAAATCTCCACAATGGTGCATCTGGGAGCAAAAAAGTCACAGACCATTGTGTTAAGGGAACAATTTGCTACAACTTTTGTAGTAAAAGTTTTTCTGTATTCTGCTCCGGATACCGTTTTTTTTCAACACTCTTGTAATTTCCACATTCTTGAAAAAATCTCCACAATGGTGCATCTGGGAGCAAAAAAGTCACAGACCATTGTGTTAAGGGAACAATTTGCTACAACTTTTGTAGTAAAAGTTATTCTGTATTCTCCTCCGGATACCGTTTTTTTTTCAACACTCTTGTAATTTCCACATTCTTGAAAAAATCTCCACAATGATGCATCTGGGAGCAAAAAAGTCACAGACCATTGTGTTAAGGGCACAATTTGCTACAACTTTTGTAGTAAAAGTTTTTCTGTGTTCTGCTCCGGATACCGTTTTTTTTTCAACACTCTTGTAATTTCCACATTCTTGAAAAAATCTCCACAATGGTGCATCTGGGAGCAAAAAAGTTACAGACCATTGTGTTAAGGGCACAATTTGCTACAACTTTTGTAGTAAAAGTTTTTCTGTGTTCTGCTCCGGATACCGTTTTTTTTCAACACTCTTGTAATTTCCACATTCTTGAAAAAATCTCCACAATGGTGCATCTGGGAGCAAAAAAGTCACAGACCATTGTGTTAAGGGAACAATTTGCTACAACTTTTGTAGTAAAAGTTATTCTGTATTCTCCTCCGGATACCGTTTTTTTTTCAACACTCTTGTAATTTCCACATTCTTGAAAAAATCTCCACAATGATGCATCTGGGAGCAAAAAAGTCACAGACCATTGTGTTAAGGGAACAATTTGCTACAACTTTTGTAGTAAAAGTTATTCTGTATTCTCCTCCGGATACCGTTTTTTTTCAACACTCTTGTAATTTCCATATTCTTGAAAAAATCTCCACAATGGTGCATCTGGGAGCAAAAAAGTCACAGACCATTGTGTTAAGGGAACAATTTGCTACAACTTTTGTAGTAAAAGTTATTCTGTATTCTCCTCCGGATACCGTTTTTTTTCAACACTCTTGTAATTTCCACATTCTTGAAAAAATCTCCACAATGGTGCATCTGGGAGCAAAAAAGTTACAGACCATTGTGTTAAGGGCACAATTTGCTACAACTTTTGTAGTAAAAGTTTTTCTGTATTCTGCTCCGGATACCGTTTTTTTTCAACACTCTTGTAATTTGCACATTTTTCAAAAATTCTCCACATTGATGCATCTGGGAGCAAAAATGTTGGAGACCATTGTGTTAAGGGCACAATTTGCAACAACTTTTGTAGTAAAAGTTTTTCTGTATTCTGCTCCGGATACCGTTTTTTTTCAACACTCTTGTAATTTACACATTTTTCAAATATTCTCCACATTGATGCATCTGGGAGCAAAAATGTTGGAGACCATTGTGTTAAGGGCACAATTTGCTACAACTTTTGTGGTAAAAGTTATTCTGTATTCTGCTCCGGATACCGTTTTTTTTCAACACTCTTGTAATTTGCACATTTTTCAAAAATTCTCCACATTGATGCATCTGGGAGCAAAAATGTTGGAGACCATTGTGTTAAGGGCACAATTTGCTACAACTTTTGTGGTAAAAGTTTTTCTGTATTCTGCTCCGGATACCGTTTTTTTTCAACACTCTTGTAATTTGCACATTTTTCAAAAATTCTCCACATTGATGCATCTGGGAGCAAAAATGTTGGAAACCATTGTGTTAAGGGCACAATTTGCTACAACTTTTGTGGTAAAAGTTATTCTGTATTCTGCTCCGAATACCGTTTTTTTTCAACACTCTTGTAATTTGCACATTTTTCAAAAATTCTCCACATTGATGCATCTGGGAGCAAAAATGTTGGAGACCATTGTGTTAAGGGCACAATTTGCTACAACTTTTGTGGTAAAAGTTTTTCTGTATTCTGCTCCGGATACCGTTTTTTTTCAACACTCTTGTAATTTCCACATTCTTGAAAAAATCTCCACAATGGTGCATCTGGGAGCAAAAAAGTCACAGACCATTGTGTTAAGGGAACAATTTGTTACAACTTTTGTAGTAAAAGTTATTCTGTATTCTCCTCCGGATACCGTTTTTTTTCAACACTCTTGTAATTTCCACATTCTTGAAAAAATCTCCACATTGATGCATCTGGGAGCAAAAATGTTGGAGACCATTGTGTTAAGGGCACAATTTGCTACAACTTTTGTGGTAAAAGTTTTTCTGTATTCTGCTCCGGATACCGTTTTTTTTCAACACTCTTGTAATTTCCACATTCTTGAAAAAATCTCCACAATGGTGCATCTGGGAGCAAAAAAGTCACAGACCATTGTGTTAAGGGAACAATTTGCTACAACTTTTGTAGTAAAAGTTTTTCTGTATTCTGCTCCGGATACCGTTTTTTTTCAACACTCTTGTAATTTCCACATTCTTGAAAAAATCTCCACAATGGTGCATCTGGGAGCAAAAAAGTCACAGACCATTGTGTTAAGGGAACAATTTGCTACAACTTTTGTAGTAAAAGTTATTCTGTATTCTCCTCCGGATACCGTTTTTTTTCAACACTCTTGTAATTTCCACATTCTTGAAAAAATCTCCACAATGGTGCATCTGGGAGCAAAAAAGTCACAGACCATTGTGTTAAGGGAACAATTTGCTACAACTTTTGTAGTAAAAGTTATTCTGTATTCTCCTCCGGATACCGTTTTTTTTCAACACTCTTGTAATTTCCATATTCTTGAAAAAATCTCCACAATGGTGCATCTGGGAGCAAAAAAGTCACAGACCATTGTGTTAAGGGAACAATTTGCTACAACTTTTGTAGTAAAAGTTTTTCTGTATTCTGCTCCGGATACCGTTTTTTTTCAACACTCTTGTAATTTCCACATTCTTGAAAAAATCTCCACAATGGTGCATCTGGGAGCAAAAAAGTCACAGACCATTGTGTTAAGGGAACAATTTGCTACAACTTTTGTAGTAAAAGTTATTCTGTATTCTCCTCCGGATACCGTTTTTTTTCAACACTCTTGTAATTTCCATATTCTTGAAAAAATCTCCACAACGGTGCATCTGGGAGCAAAAAAGTCACAGACCATTGTGTTAAGGGAGCAATTTGCTACAACTTTTGTAGTAAAAGTTATTCTGTATTCTCCTCCGGATACCGTTTTTTTTCAACACTCTTGTAATTTCCACATTCTTGAAAAAATCTCCACAATGGTGCATCTGGGAGCAAAAAAGTTACAGACCATTGTGTTAAGGGCACAATTTGCTACAACTTTTGTAGTAAAAGTTTTTCTGTGTTCTGCTCCGGATACCGTTTTTTTTCAACACTCTTGTAATTTCCACATTCTTGAAAAAATCTCCATAATGGTGCATCTGGGAGCAAAAAAGTTACAGACCATTGTGTTAAGGGCACAATTTGCTACAACTTTTGTAGTAAAAGTTTTTCTGTGTTCTGCTCCGGATACCGTTTTTTTTCAACACTCTTGTAATTTCCACATTCTTGAAAAAATCTCCACAATGGTGCATCTGGGAGCAAAAAAGTCACAGACCATTGTGTTAAGGGAACAATTTGCTACAACTTTTGTAGTAAAAGTTATTCTGTATTCTCCTCCGGATACCGTTTTTTTTTCAACACTCTTGTAATTTCCACATTCTTGAAAAAATCTCCACAATGATGCATCTGGGAGCAAAAAAGTCACAGACCATTGTGTTAAGGGAACAATTTGCTACAACTTTTGTAGTAAAAGTTATTCTGTATTCTCCTCCGGATACCGTTTTTTTTCAACACTCTTGTAATTTCCATATTCTTGAAAAAATCTCCACAATGGTGCATCTGGGAGCAAAAAAGTCACAGACCATTGTGTTAAGGGAACAATTTGCTACAACTTTTGTAGTAAAAGTTATTCTGTATTCTCCTCCGGATACCGTTTTTTTTCAACACTCTTGTAATTTCCACATTCTTGAAAAAATCTCCACAATGGTGCATCTGGGAGCAAAAAAGTTACAGACCATTGTGTTAAGGGCACAATTTGCTACAACTTTTGTAGTAAAAGTTTTTCTGTATTCTGCTCCGGATACCGTTTTTTTTCAACACTCTTGTAATTTGCACATTTTTCAAAAATTCTCCACATTGATGCATCTGGGAGCAAAAATGTTGGAGACCATTGTGTTAAGGGCACAATTTGCAACAACTTTTGTAGTAAAAGTTTTTCTGTATTCTGCTCCGGATACCGTTTTTTTTCAACACTCTTGTAATTTACACATTTTTCAAAAATTCTCCACATTGATGCATCTGGGAGCAAAAATGTTGGAGACCATTGTGTTAAGGGCACAATTTGCTACAACTTTTGTGGTAAAAGTTATTCTGTATTCTGCTCCGGATACCGTTTTTTTTCAACACTCTTGTAATTTGCACATTTTTCAAAAATTCTCCACATTGATGCATCTGGGAGCAAAAATGTTGGAGACCATTGTGTTAAGGGCACAATTTGCTACAACTTTTGTGGTAAAAGTTTTTCTGTATTCTGCTCCGGATACCGTTTTTTTTCAACACTCTTGTAATTTGCACATTTTTCAAAAATTCTCCACATTGATGCATCTGGGAGCAAAAATGTTGGAGACCATTGTGTTAAGGGCACAATTTGCTACAACTTTTGTGGTAAAAGTTATTCTGTATTCTGCTCCGAATACCGTTTTTTTTCAACACTCTTGTAATTTGCACATTTTTCAAAAATTCTCCACATTGATGCATCTGGGAGCAAAAATGTTGGAGACCATTGTGTTAAGGGCACAATTTGCTACAACTTTTGTGGTAAAAGTTTTTCTGTATTCTGCTCCGGATACCGTTTTTTTTCAACACTCTTGTAATTTCCACATTCTTGAAAAAATCTCCATATTGACGCACCTGGGAGCAAAAAAGTCACAGACCATTGTGTTAAGGGAACAATTTGCTACAACTTTTGTAGTAAAAGTTTTTCTGTATTCTGCTCCGGATACCGTTTTTTTTCAACATTCTTGTAATTTCCACATTCTTGAAAAAATCTCCACAATGGTGCATCTGGGAGCAAAAAAGTCACAGACCATTGTGTTAAGGGAACAATTTGCTACAACTTTTGTAGTAAAAGTTATTCTGTATTCTCCTCCGGATACCGTTTTTTTTCAACACTCTTGTAATTTCCATATTCTTGAAAAAATCTCCACAACGGTGCATCTGGGAGCAAAAAAGTCACAGACCATTGTGTTAAGGGAGCAATTTGCTACAACTTTTGTAGTAAAAGTTATTCTGTATTCTCCTCCGGATACCGTTTTTTTTCAACACTCTTGTAATTTCCACATTCTTGAAAAAATCTCCACAATGGTGCATCTGGGAGCAAAAAAGTTACAGACCATTGTGTTAAGGGCACAATTTGCTACAACTTTTGTAGTAAAAGTTTTTCTGTGTTCTGCTCCGGATACCGTTTTTTTTCAACACTCTTGTAATTTCCACATTCTTGAAAAAATCTCCACAATGGTGCATCTGGGAGCAAAAAAGTTACAGACCATTGTGTTAAGGGCACAATTTGCTACAACTTTTGTAGTAAAAGTTTTTCTGTGTTCTGCTCCGGATACCGTTTTTTTTCAACACTCTTGTAATTTCCACATTCTTGAAAAAATCTCCACAATGGTGCATCTGGGAGCAAAAAAGTCACAGACCATTGTGTTAAGGGAACAATTTGCTACAACTTTTGTAGTAAAAGTTATTCTGTATTCTCCTCCGGATACCGTTTTTTTTTCAACACTCTTGTAATTTCCACATTCTTGAAAAAATCTCCACAATGATGCATCTGGGAGCAAAAAAGTCACAGACCATTGTGTTAAGGGAACAATTTGCTACAACTTTTGTAGTAAAAGTTATTCTGTATTCTCCTCCGGATACCGTTTTTTTTCAACACTCTTGTAATTTCCATATTCTTGAAAAAATCTCCACAATGGTGCATCTGGGAGCAAAAAAGTCACAGACCATTGTGTTAAGGGAACAATTTGCTACAACTTTTGTAGTAAAAGTTATTCTGTATTCTCCTCCGGATACCGTTTTTTTTCAACACTCTTGTAATTTCCACATTCTTGAAAAAATCTCCACAATGGTGCATCTGGGAGCAAAAAAGTTACAGACCATTGTGTTAAGGGCACAATTTGCTACAACTTTTGTAGTAAAAGTTTTTCTGTATTCTGCTCCGGATACCGTTTTTTTTCAACACTCTTGTAATTTGCACATTTTTCAAAAATTCTCCACATTGATGCATCTGGGAGCAAAAATGTTGGAGACCATTGTGTTAAGGGCACAATTTGCAACAACTTTTGTAGTAAAAGTTTTTCTGTATTCTGCTCCGGATACCGTTTTTTTTCAACACTCTTGTAATTTACACATTTTTCAAAAATTCTCCACATTGATGCATCTGGGAGCAAAAATGTTGGAGACCATTGTGTTAAGGGCACAATTTGCTACAACTTTTGTGGTAAAAGTTATTCTGTATTCTGCTCCGGATACCGTTTTTTTTCAACACTCTTGTAATTTGCACATTTTTCAAAAATTCTCCACATTGATGCATCTGGGAGCAAAAATGTTGGAGACCATTGTGTTAAGGGCACAATTTGCTACAACTTTTGTGGTAAAAGTTTTTCTGTATTCTGCTCCGGATACCGTTTTTTTTCAACACTCTTGTAATTTGCACATTTTTCAAAAATTCTCCACATTGATGCATCTGGGAGCAAAAATGTTGGAGACCATTGTGTTAAGGGCACAATTTGCTACAACTTTTGTGGTAAAAGTTATTCTGTATTCTGCTCCGAATACCGTTTTTTTTCAACACTCTTGTAATTTGCACATTTTTCAAAAATTCTCCACATTGATGCATCTGGGAGCAAAAATGTTGGAGACCATTGTGTTAAGGGCACAATTTGCTACAACTTTTGTGGTAAAAGTTTTTCTGTATTCTGCTCCGGATACCGTTTTTTTTCAACACTCTTGTAATTTCCACATTCTTGAAAAAATCTCCACAATGGTGCATCTGGGAGCAAAAAAGTCACAGACCATTGTGTTAAGGGAACAATTTGTTACAACTTTTGTAGTAAAAGTTATTCTGTATTCTCCTCCGCATACCGTTTTTTTTCAACACTCTTGTAATTTCCACATTCTTGAAAAAATCTCCACATTGATGCATCTGGGAGCAAAAATGTTGGAGACCATTGTGTTAAGGGCACAATTTGCTACAACTTTTGTGGTAAAAGTTTTTCTGTATTCTGCTCCGGATACCGTTTTTTTTCAACACTCTTGTAATTTCCACATTCTTGAAAAAATCTCCACAATGGTGCATCTGGGAGCAAAAAAGTCACAGACCATTGTGTTAAGGGAACAATTTGCTACAACTTTTGTAGTAAAAGTTTTTCTGTATTCTGCTCCGGATACCGTTTTTTTTCAACACTCTTGTAATTTCCACATTCTTGAAAAAATCTCCACAATGGTGCATCTGGGAGCAAAAAAGTCACAGACCATTGTGTTAAGGGAACAATTTGCTACAACTTTTGTAGTAAAAGTTATTCTGTATTCTCCTCCGGATACCGTTTTTTTTCAACACTCTTGTAATTTCCACATTCTTGAAAAAATCTCCACAATGGTGCATCTGGGAGCAAAAAAGTCACAGACCATTGTGTTAAGGGAACAATTTGCTACAACTTTTGTAGTAAAAGTTATTCTGTATTCTCCTCCGGATACCGTTTTTTTTCAACACTCTTGTAATTTCCATATTCTTGAAAAAATCTCCACAATGGTGCATCTGGGAGCAAAAAAGTCACAGACCATTGTGTTAAGGGAACAATTTGCTACAACTTTTGTAGTAAAAGTTATTCTGTATTCTCCTCCGGATACCGTTTTTTTTCAACACTCTTGTAATTTCCACATTCTTGAAAAAATCTCCACAATGGTGCATCTGGGAGCAAAAAAGTTACAGACCATTGTGTTAAGGGCACAATTTGCTACAACTTTTGTAGTAAAAGTTTTTCTGTGTTCTGCTCCGGATACCGTTTTTTTTCAACACTCTTGTAATTTCCACATTCTTGAAAAAATCTCCACAATGGTGCATCTGGGAGCAAAAAAGTCACAGACCATTGTGTTAAGGGAACAATTTGCTACAACTTTTGTAGTAAAAGTTATTCTGTATTCTCCTCCAGATACCGTTTTTTTTTCAACACTCTTGTAATTTCCACATTCTTGAAAAAATCTCCACAATGATGCATCTGGGAGCAAAAAAGTCACAGACCATTGTGTTAAGGGAACAATTTGCTACAACTTTTGTAGTAAAAGTTATTCTGTATTCTCCTCCGGATACCGTTTTTTTTCAACACTCTTGTAATTTCCATATTCTTGAAAAAATCTCCACAATGGTGCATCTGGGAGCAAAAAAGTCACAGACCATTGTGTTAAGGGAACAATTTGCTACAACTTTTGTAGTAAAAGTTTTTCTGTATTCTGCTCCGGATACCGTTTTTTTTCAACACTCTTGTAATTTGCACATTTTTCAAAAATTCTCCACATTGATGCATCTGGGAGCAAAAATGTTGGAGACCATTGTGTTAAGGGCACAATTTGCAACAACTTTTGTAGTAAAAGTTTTTCTGTATTCTGCTCCGGATACCGTTTTTTTTCAACACTCTTGTAATTTACACATTTTTCAAAAATTCTCCACATTGATGCATCTGGGAGCAAAAATGTTGGAGACCATTGTGTTAAGGGCACAATTTGCTACAACTTTTGTGGTAAAAGTTATTCTGTATTCTGCTCCGGATACCGTTTTTTTTCAACACTCTTGTAATTTGCACATTTTTCAAAAATTCTCCACATTGATGCATCTGGGAGCAAAAATGTTGGAGACCATTGTGTTAAGGGCACAATTTGCTACAACTTTTGTGGTAAAAGTTTTTCTGTATTCTGCTCCGGATACCGTTTTTTTTCAACACTCTTGTAATTTGCACATTTTTCAAAAATTCTCCACATTGATGCATCTGGGAGCAAAAATGTTGGAGACCATTGTGTTAAGGGCACAATTTGCTACAACTTTTGTGGTAAAAGTTATTCTGTATTCTGCTCCGAATACCGTTTTTTTTCAACACTCTTGTAATTTGCACATTTTTCAAAAATTCTCCACATTGATGCATCTGGGAGCAAAAATGTTGGAGACCATTGTGTTAAGGGCACAATTTGCTACAACTTTTGTGGTAAAAGTTTTTCTGTATTCTGCTCCGGATACCGTTTTTTTTCAACACTCTTGTAATTTCCACATTCTTGAAAAAATCTCCACAATGGTGCATCTGGGAGCAAAAAAGTCACAGACCATTGTGTTAAGGGAACAATTTGTTACAACTTTTGTAGTAAAAGTTATTCTGTATTCTCCTCCGCATACCGTTTTTTTTCAACACTCTTGTAATTTCCACATTCTTGAAAAAATCTCCACATTGATGCATCTGGGAGCAAAAATGTTGGAGACCATTGTGTTAAGGGCACAATTTGCTACAACTTTTGTGGTAAAAGTTTTTCTGTATTCTGCTCCGGATACCGTTTTTTTTCAACACTCTTGTAATTTCCACATTCTTGAAAAAATCTCCACAATGGTGCATCTGGGAGCAAAAAAGTCACAGACCATTGTGTTAAGGGAACAATTTGCTACAACTTTTGTAGTAAAAGTTTTTCTGTATTCTGCTCCGGATACCGTTTTTTTTCAACACTCTTGTAATTTCCACATTCTTGAAAAAATCTCCACAATGGTGCATCTGGGAGCAAAAAAGTCACAGACCATTGTGTTAAGGGAACAATTTGCTACAACTTTTGTAGTAAAAGTTATTCTGTATTCTCCTCCGGATACCGTTTTTTTTCAACACTCTTGTAATTTCCACATTCTTGAAAAAATCTCCACAATGGTGCATCTGGGAGCAAAAAAGTCACAGACCATTGTGTTAAGGGAACAATTTGCTACAACTTTTGTAGTAAAAGTTATTCTGTATTCTCCTCCGGATACCGTTTTTTTTCAACACTCTTGTAATTTCCATATTCTTGAAAAAATCTCCACAATGGTGCATCTGGGAGCAAAAAAGTCACAGACCATTGTGTTAAGGGAACAATTTGCTACAACTTTTGTAGTAAAAGTTATTCTGTATTCTCCTCCGGATACCGTTTTTTTTCAACACTCTTGTAATTTCCACATTCTTGAAAAAATCTCCACAATGGTGCATCTGGGAGCAAAAAAGTTACAGACCATTGTGTTAAGGGCACAATTTGCTACAACTTTTGTAGTAAAAGTTTTTCTGTGTTCTGCTCCGGATACCGTTTTTTTTCAACACTCTTGTAATTTCCACATTCTTGAAAAAATCTCCACAATGGTGCATCTGGGAGCAAAAAAGTCACAGACCATTGTGTTAAGGGAACAATTTGCTACAACTTTTGTAGTAAAAGTTATTCTGTATTCTCCTCCAGATACCGTTTTTTTTTCAACACTCTTGTAATTTCCACATTCTTGAAAAAATCTCCACAATGATGCATCTGGGAGCAAAAAAGTCACAGACCATTGTGTTAAGGGAACAATTTGCTACAACTTTTGTAGTAAAAGTTATTCTGTATTCTCCTCCGGATACCGTTTTTTTTCAACACTCTTGTAATTTCCATATTCTTGAAAAAATCTCCACAATGGTGCATCTGGGAGCAAAAAAGTCACAGACCATTGTGTTAAGGGAACAATTTGCTACAACTTTTGTAGTAAAAGTTATTCTGTATTCTCCTCCGGATACCGTTTTTTTTCAACACTCTTGTAATTTCCACATTCTTGAAAAAATCTCCACAATGGTGCATCTGGGAGCAAAAAAGTTACAGACCATTGTGTTAAGGGCACAATTTGCTACAACTTTTGTAGTAAAAGTTTTTCTGTATTCTGCTCCGGATACCGTTTTTTTTCAACACTCTTGTAATTTGCACATTTTTCAAAAATTCTCCACATTGATGCATCTGGGAGCAAAAATGTTGGAGACCATTGTGTTAAGGGCACAATTTGCAACAACTTTTGTAGTAAAAGTTTTTCTGTATTCTGCTCCGGATACCGTTTTTTTTCAACACTCTTGTAATTTACACATTTTTCAAAAATTCTCCACATTGATGCATCTGGGAGCAAAAATGTTGGAGACCATTGTGTTAAGGGCACAATTTGCTACAACTTTTGTGGTAAAAGTTATTCTGTATTCTGCTCCGGATACCGTTTTTTTTCAACACTCTTGTAATTTGCACATTTTTCAAAAATTCTCCACATTGATGCATCTGGGAGCAAAAATGTTGGAGACCATTGTGTTAAGGGCACAATTTGCTACAACTTTTGTGGTAAAAGTTTTTCTGTATTCTGCTCCGGATACCGTTTTTTTTCAACACTCTTGTAATTTGCACATTTTTCAAAAATTCTCCACATTGATGCATCTGGGAGCAAAAATGTTGGAGACCATTGTGTTAAGGGCACAATTTGCTACAACTTTTGTGGTAAAAGTTATTCTGTATTCTGCTCCGAATACCGTTTTTTTTCAACACTCTTGTAATTTGCACATTTTTCAAAAATTCTCCACATTGATGCATCTGGGAGCAAAAATGTTGGAGACCATTGTGTTAAGGGCACAATTTGCTACAACTTTTGTGGTAAAAGTTTTTCTGTATTCTGCTCCGGATACCGTTTTTTTTCAACACTCTTGTAATTTCCACATTCTTGAAAAAATCTCCACAATGGTGCATCTGGGAGCAAAAAAGTCACAGACCATTGTGTTAAGGGAACAATTTGTTACAACTTTTGTAGTAAAAGTTATTCTGTATTCTCCTCCGGATACCGTTTTTTTTCAACACTCTTGTAATTTCCACATTCTTGAAAAAATCTCCACATTGATGCATCTGGGAGCAAAAATGTTGGAGACCATTGTGTTAAGGGCACAATTTGCTACAACTTTTGTGGTAAAAGTTTTTCTGTATTCTGCTCCGGATACCGTTTTTTTTCAACACTCTTGTAATTTCCACATTCTTGAAAAAATCTCCACAATGGTGCATCTGGGAGCAAAAAAGTCACAGACCATTGTGTTAAGGGAACAATTTGCTACAACTTTTGTAGTAAAAGTTTTTCTGTATTCTGCTCCGGATACCGTTTTTTTTCAACACTCTTGTAATTTCCACATTCTTGAAAAAATCTCCACAATGGTGCATCTGGGAGCAAAAAAGTCACAGACCATTGTGTTAAGGGAACAATTTGCTACAACTTTTGTAGTAAAAGTTATTCTGTATTCTCCTCCGGATACCGTTTTTTTTCAACACTCTTGTAATTTCCACATTCTTGAAAAAATCTCCACAATGGTGCATCTGGGAGCAAAAAAGTCACAGACCATTGTGTTAAGGGAACAATTTGCTACAACTTTTGTAGTAAAAGTTATTCTGTATTCTCCTCCGGATACCGTTTTTTTTCAACACTCTTGTAATTTCCATATTCTTGAAAAAATCTCCACAATGGTGCATCTGGGAGCAAAAAAGTCACAGACCATTGTGTTAAGGGAACAATTTGCTACAACTTTTGTAGTAAAAGTTATTCTGTATTCTCCTCCGGATACCGTTTTTTTTCAACACTCTTGTAATTTCCACATTCTTGAAAAAATCTCCACAATGGTGCATCTGGGAGCAAAAAAGTTACAGACCATTGTGTTAAGGGCACAATTTGCTACAACTTTTGTGGTAAAAGTTTTTCTGTGTTCTGCTCCGGATACCGTTTTTTTTCAACACTCTTGTAATTTCCACATTCTTGAAAAAATCTCCACAATGGTGCATCTGGGAGCAAAAAAGTCACA
The DNA here is from genome assembly GCF_036711975.1 of Onthophagus taurus. Taxonomy (NCBI): domain Eukaryota; kingdom Metazoa; phylum Arthropoda; class Insecta; order Coleoptera; family Scarabaeidae; genus Onthophagus; species Onthophagus taurus. Next base: position 226,914 of record NW_027248944.1, read on the forward strand.
GACCATTGTGTTAAGGGCACAATTTGCTACAACTTTTGTAGTAAAAGTTTTTCTGTATTCTGCTCCGGATACCGTTTTTTTTCAACACTCTTGTAATTTACACATTTTTCAAAAATTCTCCACATTGATGCATCTGGGAGCAAAAATGTTGGAGACCATTGTGTTAAGGGCACAATTTGCTACAACTTTTGTAGTAAAAGTTTTTCTGTGTTCTGCTCCGGATACCGTTTTTTTTCAACACTCTTGTAATTTCCACATTCTTGAAAAAATCTCCATATTGATGCACCTGGGAGCAAAAAAGTCACAGACCATTGTGTTAAGGGCACAATTTACTACAACTTTTGTAGTAAAAGTTTTTCTGTATTCTGCTCCGAATACCGTTTTTTTTCAACACTCTTGTAATTTCCACATTCTTGAAAAAATCTCCATATTGATGCACCTGGGAGCAAAAAAGTCACAGACCATTGTGTTAAGGGCACAATTTACTACAACTTTTGTAGTAAAAGTTTTTCTGTATTCTGCTCCGAATACCGTTTTTTTTCAACACTCTTGTAATTTCCACATTCTTGAAAAAATCTCCATATTGATGCACCTGGGAGCAAAAAAGTCACAGACCATTGTGTTAAGGGCAAAATTTGCTACAACTTTTGTAGTAAAAGTTTTTCTGTGTTCTGCTCCGGATACCGTTTTTTTTCAACACTCTTGTAATTTCCACATTCTTGAAAAAATCTCCACAATGGTGCATCTGGGAGCAAAAAAGTCACAGACCATTGTGTTAAGGGAACAATTTGCTACAACTTTTGTAGTAAAAGTTATTCTGTATTCTCCTCCGGATACCGTTTTTTTTCAACACTCTTGTAATTTCCACATTCTTGAAAAAATCTCCACAATGGTGCATCTGGGAGCAAAAAAGTTAGAGACCATTGTGTTAAGGGCACAATTTGCTACAACTTTTGTAGTAAAAGTTTTTCTGTGTTCTGCTCCGGATACCGTTTTTTTTCAACACTCTTGTAATTTCCACATTCTTGAAAAAATCTCCACAATGGTGCATCTGGGAGCAAAAAAGTTACAGACCATTGTGTTAAGGGCACAATTTGCTACAACTTTTGTAGTAAAAGTTTTTCTGTATTCTGCTCCGGATACCGTTTTTTTTCAACACTCTTGTAATTTGCACATTTTTCAAAAATTCTCCACATTGATGCATCTGGGAGCAAAAATGTTGGAGACCATTGTGTTAAGGGCACAATTTGCTACAACTTTTGTGGTAAAAGTTATTCTGTATTCTGCTCCGGATACCGTTTTTTTTCAACACTCTTGTAATTTGCACATTTTTCAAAAATTCTCCACATTGATGCATCTGGGAGCAAAAATGTTGGAGACCATTGTGTTAAGGGCACAATTTGCTACAACTTTTGTGGTAAAAGTTTTTCTGTATTCTGCTCCGGATACCGTTTTTTTTCAACACTCTTGTAATTTCCACATTCTTGAAAAAATCTCCATATTGATGCACCTGGGAGCAAAAAAGTCACAGACCATTGTGTTAAGGGCACAATTTGCTACAACTTTTGTTGTAAAAGTTTTTCTGTATTCTGCTCCGGATACCGTTTTTTTTCAACACTCTTGTAATTTGCACATTTTTCAAAAATTCTCCACATTGATGCATCTGGGAGCAAAAATGTTGGAGACCATTGTGTTAAGGGCACAATTTGCTACAACTTTTGTGGTAAAAGTTTTTCTGTATTCTGCTCCGAATACCGTTTTTTTCAACACTCTTGTAATTTCCACATTCTTGAAAAAATCTCCATATTGATGCACCTGGGAGCAAAAAAGTCACAGACCATTGTGTTAAGGGCACAATTTACTACAACTTTTGTAGTAAAAGTTTTTCTGTATTCTGCTCCGAATACCGTTTTTTTTCAACACTCTTGTAATTTCCACATTCTTGAAAAAATCTCCATATTGATGCACCTGGGAGCAAAAAAGTCACAGACCATTGTGTTAAGGGCAAAATTTGCTACAACTTTTGTAGTAAAAGTTTTTCTGTGTTCTGCTCCGGATACCGTTTTTTTTCAACACTCTTGTAATTTCCACATTCTTGAAAAAATCTCCACAATGGTGCATCTGGGAGCAAAAAAGTCACAGACCATTGTGTTAAGGGAACAATTTGCTACAACTTTTGTAGTAAAAGTTTTTCTGTATTCTGCTCCGGATACCGTTTTTTTTCAACACTCTTGTAATTTCCACATTCTTGAAAAAATCTCCACAATGGTGCATCTGGGAGCAAAAAAGTCACAGACCATTGTGTTAAGGGAACAATTTGCTACAACTTTTGTAGTAAAAGTTATTCTGTATTCTCCTCCGGATACCGTTTTTTTTCAACACTCTTGTAATTTCCATATTCTTGAAAAAATCTCCACAACGGTGCATCTGGGAGCAAAAAAGTCACAGACCATTGTGTTAAGGGAGCAATTTGCTACAACTTTTGTAGTAAAAGTTATTCTGTATTCTCCTCCGGATACCGTTTTTTTTCAACACTCTTGTAATTTCCACATTCTTGAAAAAATCTCCACAATGGTGCATCTGGGAGCAAAAAAGTTACAGACCATTGTGTTAAGGGCACAATTTGCTACAACTTTTGTATAAAAGTTTTTCTGTGTTCTGCTCCGGATACCGTTTTTTTTCAACACTCTTGTAATTTCCACATTCTTGAAAAAATCTCCACAATGGTGCATCTGGGAGCAAAAAAGTTACAGACCATTGTGTTAAGGGCACAATTTGCTACAACTTTTGTAGTAAAAGTTTTTCTGTGTTCTGCTCCGGATACCGTTTTTTTTCAACACTCTTGTAATTTCCACATTCTTGAAAAAATCTCCACAATGGTGCATCTGGGAGCAAAAAAGTCACAGACCATTGTGTTAAGGGAACAATTTGCTACAACTTTTGTAGTAAAAGTTTTTCTGTATTCTGCTCCGGATACCGTTTTTTTTCAACACTCTTGTAATTTGCACATTTTTCAAAAATTCTCCACATTGATGCATCTGGGAGCAAAAATGTTGGAGACCATTGTGTTAAGGGCACAATTTGCAACAACTTTTGTAGTAAAAGTTTTTCTGTATTCTGCTCCGGATACCGTTTTTTTTCAACACTCTTGTAATTTACACATTTTTCAAAAATTCTCCACATTGATGCATCTGGGAGCAAAAATGTTGGAGACCATTGTGTTAAGGGCACAATTTGCTACAACTTTTGTGGTAAAAGTTATTCTGTATTCTGCTCCGGATACCGTTTTTTTTCAACACTCTTGTAATTTGCACATTTTTCAAAAATTCTCCACATTGATGCATCTGGGAGCAAAAATGTTGGAGACCATTGTGTTAAGGGCACAATTTGCTACAACTTTTGTGGTAAAAGTTTTTCTGTATTCTGCTCCGGATACCGTTTTTTTTCAACACTCTTGTAATTTGCACATTTTTCAAAAATTCTCCACATTGATGCATCTGGGAGCAAAAATGTTGGAGACCATTGTGTTAAGGGCACAATTTGCTACAACTTTTGTGGTAAAAGTTATTCTGTATTCTGCTCCGAATACCGTTTTTTTTCAACACTCTTGTAATTTGCACATTTTTCAAAAATTCTCCACATTGATGCATCTGGGAGCAAAAATGTTGGAGACCATTGTGTTAAGGGCACAATTTGCTACAACTTTTGTGGTAAAAGTTTTTCTGTATTCTGCTCCGGATACCGTTTTTTTTCAACACTCTTGTAATTTCCACATTCTTGAAAAAATCTCCACAATGGTGCATCTGGGAGCAAAAAAGTCACAGACCATTGTGTTAAGGGAACAATTTGTTACAACTTTTGTAGTAAAAGTTATTCTGTATTCTCCTCCGGATACCGTTTTTTTTCAACACTCTTGTAATTTCCACATTCTTGAAAAAATCTCCACATTGATGCATCTGGGAGCAAAAATGTTGGAGACCATTGTGTTAAGGGCACAATTTGCTACAACTTTTGTGGTAAAAGTTTTTCTGTATTCTGCTCCGGATACCGTTTTTTTTCAACACTCTTGTAATTTCCACATTCTTGAAAAAATCTCCACAATGGTGCATCTGGGAGCAAAAAAGTCACAGACCATTGTGTTAAGGGAACAATTTGCTACAACTTTTGTAGTAAAAGTTTTTCTGTATTCTGCTCCGGATACCGTTTTTTTTCAACACTCTTGTAATTTCCACATTCTTGAAAAAATCTCCACAATGGTGCATCTGGGAGCAAAAAAGTCACAGACCATTGTGTTAAGGGAACAATTTGCTACAACTTTTGTAGTAAAAGTTATTCTGTATTCTCCTCCGGATACCGTTTTTTTTCAACACTCTTGTAATTTCCACATTCTTGAAAAAATCTCCACAATGGTGCATCTGGGAGCAAAAAAGTCACAGACCATTGTGTTAAGGGAACAATTTGCTACAACTTTTGTAGTAAAAGTTATTCTGTATTCTCCTCCGGATACCGTTTTTTTTCAACACTCTTGTAATTTCCATATTCTTGAAAAAATCTCCACAATGGTGCATCTGGGAGCAAAAAAGTCACAGACCATTGTGTTAAGGGAACAATTTGCTACAACTTTTGTAGTAAAAGTTATTCTGTATTCTCCTCCGGATACCGTTTTTTTTCAACACTCTTGTAATTTCCACATTCTTGAAAAAATCTCCACAATGGTGCATCTGGGAGCAAAAAAGTTACAGACCATTGTGTTAAGGGCACAATTTGCTACAACTTTTGTGGTAAAAGTTTTTCTGTATTCTGCTCCGGATACCGTTTTTTTTCAACACTCTTGTAATTTCCACATTCTTGAAAAAATCTCCACAATGGTGCATCTGGGAGCAAAAAAGTCACAGACCATTGTGTTAAGGGCACAATTTGCTACAACTTTTGTAGTAAAAGTTTTTCTGTATTCTGCTCCGGATACCGTTTTTTTTCAACACTCTTGTAATTTACACATTTTTCAAAAATTCTCCACATTGATGCATCTGGGAGCAAAAATGTTGGAGACCATTGTGTTAAGGGAACAATTTGCTACAACTTTTGTAGTAAAAGTTATTCTGTATTCTCCTCCGGATACCGTTTTTTTTCAACACTCTTGTAATTTCCATATTCTTGAAAAAATCTCCACAATGGTGCATCTGGGAGCAAAAAAGTCACAGACCATTGTGTTAAGGGAACAATTTGCTACAACTTTTGTAGTAAAAGTTATTCTGTATTCTCCTCCGGATACCGTTTTTTTTCAACACTCTTGTAATTTCCACATTCTTGAAAAAATCTCCACAATGGTGCATCTGGGAGCAAAAAAGTTACAGACCATTGTGTTAAGGGCACAATTTGCTACAACTTTTGTGGTAAAAGTTTTTCTGTATTCTGCTCCGGATACCGTTTTTTTTCAACACTCTTGTAATTTCCACATTCTTGAAAAAATCTCCACAATGGTGCATCTGGGAGCAAAAAAGTCACAGACCATTGTGTTAAGGGCACAATTTGCTACAACTTTTGTAGTAAAAGTTTTTCTGTATTCTGCTCCGGATACCGTTTTTTTTCAACACTCTTGTAATTTACACATTTTTCAAAAATTCTCCACATTGATGCATCTGGGAGCAAAAATGTTGGAGACCATTGTGTTAAGGGCACAATTTGCTACAACTTTTGTAGTAAAAGTTTTTCTGTGTTCTGCTCCGGATACCGTTTTTTTTCAACACTCTTGTAATTTCCACATTCTTGAAAAAATCTCCATATTGATGCACCTGGGAGCAAAAAAGTCACAGACCATTGTGTTAAGGGCACAATTTACTACAACTTTTGTAGTAAAAGTTTTTCTGTATTCTGCTCCGAATACCGTTTTTTTTCAACACTCTTGTAATTTCCACATTCTTGAAAAAATCTCCATATTGATGCACCTGGGAGCAAAAAAGTCACAGACCATTGTGTTAAGGGCACAATTTACTACAACTTTTGTAGTAAAAGTTTTTCTGTATTCTGCTCCGAATACCGTTTTTTTTCAACACTCTTGTAATTTCCACATTCTTGAAAAAATCTCCATATTGATGCACCTGGGAGCAAAAAAGTCACAGACCATTGTGTTAAGGGCAAAATTTGCTACAACTTTTGTAGTAAAAGTTTTTCTGTGTTCTGCTCCGGATACCGTTTTTTTTCAACACTCTTGTAATTTCCACATTCTTGAAAAAATCTCCACAATGGTGCATCTGGGAGCAAAAAAGTCACAGACCATTGTGTTAAGGGAACAATTTGCTACAACTTTTGTAGTAAAAGTTATTCTGTATTCTCCTCCGGATACCGTTTTTTTTCAACACTCTTGTAATTTCCACATTCTTGAAAAAATCTCCACAATGGTGCATCTGGGAGCAAAAAAGTTACAGACCATTGTGTTAAGGGCACAATTTGCTACAACTTTTGTAGTAAAAGTTTTTCTGTGTTCTGCTCCGGATACCGTTTTTTTTCAACACTCTTGTAATTTCCACATTCTTGAAAAAATCTCCACAATGGTGCATCTGGGAGCAAAAAAGTTACAGACCATTGTGTTAAGGGCACAATTTGCTACAACTTTTGTAGTAAAAGTTTTTCTGTATTCTGCTCCGGATACCGTTTTTTTTCAACACTCTTGTAATTTGCACATTTTTCAAAAATTCTCCACATTGATGCATCTGGGAGCAAAAATGTTGGAGACCATTGTGTTAAGGGCACAATTTGCTACAACTTTTGTGGTAAAAGTTATTCTGTATTCTGCTCCGGATACCGTTTTTTTTCAACACTCTTGTAATTTGCACATTTTTCAAAAATTCTCCACATTGATGCATCTGGGAGCAAAAATGTTGGAGACCATTGTGTTAAGGGCACAATTTGCTACAACTTTTGTGGTAAAAGTTTTTCTGTATTCTGCTCCGGATACCGTTTTTTTTCAACACTCTTGTAATTTCCACATTCTTGAAAAAATCTCCATATTGATGCACCTGGGAGCAAAAAAGTCACAGACCATTGTGTTAAGGGCACAATTTGCTACATCTTTTGTTGTAAAAGTTTTTCTGTATTCTGCTCCGGATACCGTTTTTTTTCAACACTCTTGTAATTTGCACATTTTTCAAAAATTCTCCACATTGATGCATCTGGGAGCAAAAATGTTGGAGACCATTGTGTTAAGGGCACAATTTGCTACAACTTTTGTAGTAAAAGTTTTTCTGTGTTCTGCTCCGGATACCGTTTTTTTTCAACACTCTTGTAATTTCCACATTCTTGAAAAAATCTCCACAATGGTGCATCTGGGAGCAAAAAAGTCACAGACCATTGTGTTAAGGGAACAATTTGCTACAACTTTTGTAGTAAAAGTTATTCTGTATTCTCCTCCGGATACCGTTTTTTTTCAACACTCTTGTAATTTCCACATTCTTGAAAAAATCTCCACAATGGTGCATCTGGGAGCAAAAAAGTTACAGACCATTGTGTTAAGGGCACAATTTGCTACAACTTTTGTAGTAAAAGTTTTTCTGTGTTCTGCTCCGGATACCGTTTTTTTTCAACACTCTTGTAATTTCCACATTCTTGAAAAAATCTCCACAATGGTGCATCTGGGAGCAAAAAAGTTACAGACCATTGTGTTAAGGGCACAATTTGCTACAACTTTTGTAGTAAAAGTTTTTCTGTATTCTGCTCCGGATACCGTTTTTTTTCAACACTCTTGTAATTTGCACATTTTTCAAAAATTCTCCACATTGATGCATCTGGGAGCAAAAATGTTGGAGACCATTGTGTTAAGGGCACAATTTGCTACAACTTTTGTGGTAAAAGTTATTCTGTATTCTGCTCCGGATACCGTTTTTTTTCAACACTCTTGTAATTTGCACATTTTTCAAAAATTCTCCACATTGATGCATCTGGGAGCAAAAATGTTGGAGACCATTGTGTTAAGGGCACAATTTGCTACAACTTTTGTGGTAAAAGTTTTTCTGTATTCTGCTCCGGATACCGTTTTTTTTCAACACTCTTGTAATTTCCACATTCTTGAAAAAATCTCCATATTGATGCACCTGGGAGCAAAAAAGTCACAGACCATTGTGTTAAGGGCACAATTTGCTACAACTTTTGTAGTAAAAGTTTTTCTGTGTTCTGCTCCGGATACCGTTTTTTTTCAACACTCTTGTAATTTCCACATTCTTGAAAAAATCTCCACAATGGTGCATCTGGGAGCAAAAAAGTCACAGACCATTGTGTTAAGGGCACAATTTGCTACATCTTTTGTTGTAAAAGTTTTTCTGTATTCTGCTCCGGATACCGTTTTTTTTCAACACTCTTGTAATTTGCACATTTTTCAAAAATTCTCCACATTGATGCATCTGGGAGCAAAAATGTTGGAGACCATTGTGTTAAGGGCACAATTTGCTACAACTTTTGTAGTAAAAGTTTTTCTGTGTTCTGCTCCGGATACCGTTTTTTTTCAACACTCTTGTAATTTCCACATTCTTGAAAAAATCTCCACAATGGTGCATCTGGGAGCAAAAAAGTCACAGACCATTGTGTTAAGGGAACAATTTGCTACAACTTTTGTAGTAAAAGTTATTCTGTATTCTCCTCCGGATACCGTTTTTTTTCAACACTCTTGTAATTTCCACATTCTTGAAAAAATCTCCACAATGGTGCATCTGGGAGCAAAAAAGTTACAGACCATTGTGTTAAGGGCACAATTTGCTACAACTTTTGTAGTAAAAGTTTTTCTGTGTTCTGCTCCGGATACCGTTTTTTTTCAACACTCTTGTAATTTCCACATTCTTGAAAAAATCTCCACAATGGTGCATCTGGGAGCAAAAAAGTTACAGACCATTGTGTTAAGGGCACAATTTGCTACAACTTTTGTAGTAAAAGTTTTTCTGTATTCTGCTCCGGATACCGTTTTTTTTCAACACTCTTGTAATTTGCACATTTTTCAAAAATTCTCCACATTGATGCATCTGGGAGCAAAAATGTTGGAGACCATTGTGTTAAGGGCACAATTTGCTACAACTTTTGTGGTAAAAGTTATTCTGTATTCTGCTCCGGATACCGTTTTTTTTCAACACTCTTGTAATTTGCACATTTTTCAAAAATTCTCCACATTGATGCATCTGGGAGCAAAAATGTTGGAGACCATTGTGTTAAGGGCACAATTTGCTACAACTTTTGTGGTAAAAGTTTTTCTGTATTCTGCTCCGGATACCGTTTTTTTTCAACACTCTTGTAATTTCCACATTCTTGAAAAAATCTCCATATTGATGCACCTGGGAGCAAAAAAGTCCCAGACCATTGTGTTAAGGGCACAATTTGCTACAACTTTTGTAGTAAAAGTTTTTCTGTGTTCTGCTCCGGATACCGTTTTTTTTCAACACTCTTGTAATTTCCACATTCTTGAAAAAATCTCCACAATGGTGCATCTGGGAGCAAAAAAGTTACAGACCATTGTGTTAAGGGCACAATTTGCTACAACTTTTGTAGTAAAAGTTTTTCTGTATTCTGCTCCGGATACCGTTTTTTTTCAACACTCTTGTAATTTGCACATTTTTCAAAAATTCTCCACATTGATGCATCTGGGAGCAAAAATGTTGGAGACCATTGTGTTAAGGGCACAATTTGCTACAACTTTTGTGGTAAAAGTTATTCTGTATTCTGCTCCGGATACCGTTTTTTTTCAACACTCTTGTAATTTGCACATTTTTCAAAAATTCTCCACATTGATGCATCTGGGAGCAAAAATGTTGGAGACCATTGTGTTAAGGGCACAATTTGCTACAACTTTTGTGGTAAAAGTTTTTCTGTATTCTGCTCCGGATACCGTTTTTTTTCAACACTCTTGTAATTTCCACATTCTTGAAAAAATCTCCATATTGATGCACCTGGGAGCAAAAAAGTCACAGACCATTGTGTTAAGGGCACAATTTGCTACAACTTTTGTTGTAAAAGTTTTTCTGTATTCTGCTCCGGATACCGTTTTTTTTCAACACTCTTGTAATTTGCACATTTTTCAAAAATTCTCCACATTGATGCATCTGGGAGCAAAAATGTTGGAGACCATTGTGTTAAGGGCACAATTTGCTACAACTTTTGTGGTAAAAGTTTTTCTGTATTCTGCTCCGAATACCGTTTTTTTTCAACACTCTTGTAATTTCCACATTCTTGAAAAAATCTCCATATTGATGCACCTGGGAGCAAAAAAGTCACAGACCATTGTGTTAAGGGCACAATTTACTACAACTTTTGTAGTAAAAGTTTTTCTGTATTCTGCTCCGAATACCGTTTTTTTTCAACACTCTTGTAATTTCCACATTCTTGAAAAAATCTCCATATTGATGCACCTGGGAGCAAAAAAGTCACAGACCATTGTGTTAAGGGCAAAATTTGCTACAACTTTTGTAGTAAAAGTTTTTCTGTGTTCTGCTCCGGATACCGTTTTTTTTCAACACTCTTGTAATTTCCACATTCTTGAAAAAATCTCCACAATGGTGCATCTGGGAGCAAAAAAGTCACAGACCATTGTGTTAAGGGAACAATTTGCTACAACTTTTGTAGTAAAAGTTTTTCTGTATTCTGCTCCGGATACCGTTTTTTTTCAACACTCTTGTAATTTCCACATTCTTGAAAAAATCTCCACAATGGTGCATCTGGGAGCAAAAAAGTCACAGACCATTGTGTTAAGGGAACAATTTGCTACAACTTTTGTAGTAAAAGTTATTCTGTATTCTCCTCCGGATACCGTTTTTTTTCAACACTCTTGTAATTTCCATATTCTTGAAAAAATCTCCACAACGGTGCATCTGGGAGCAAAAAAGTCACAGACCATTGTGTTAAGGGAGCAATTTGCTACAACTTTTGTAGTAAAAGTTATTCTGTATTCTCCTCCGGATACCGTTTTTTTTCAACACTCTTGTAATTTCCACATTCTTGAAAAAATCTCCACAATGGTGCATCTGGGAGCAAAAAAGTTACAGACCATTGTGTTAAGGGCACAATTTGCTACAACTTTTGTGGTAAAAGTTTTTCTGTATTCTGCTCCGGATACCGTTTTTTTTCAATACTCTTGTAATTTCCACATTCTTGAAAAAATCTCCACAATGGTGCATCTGGGAGCAAAAAAGTCACAGACCATTGTGTTAAGGGCACAATTTGCTACAACTTTTGTAGTAAAAGTTTTTCTGTATTCTGCTCCGGATACCGTTTTTTTTCAACACTCTTGTAATTTACACATTTTTCAAAAATTCTCCACATTGATGCATCTGGGAGCAAAAATGTTGGAGACCATTGTGTTAAGGGCACAATTTGCTACAACTTTTGTAGTAAAAGTTTTTCTGTGTTCTGCTCCGGATACCGTTTTTTTTCAACACTCTTGTAATTTCCACATTCTTGAAAAAATCTCCATATTGATGCACCTGGGAGCAAAAAAGTCACAGACCATTGTGTTAAGGGCACAATTTACTACAACTTTTGTAGTAAAAGTTTTTCTGTATTCTGCTCCGAATACCGTTTTTTTTCAACACTCTTGTAATTTCCACATTCTTGAAAAAATCTCCATATTGATGCACCTGGGAGCAAAAAAGTCACAGACCATTGTGTTAAGGGCACAATTTACTACAACTTTTGTAGTAAAAGTTTTTCTGTATTCTGCTCCGAATACCGTTTTTTTTCAACACTCTTGTAATTTCCACATTCTTGAAAAAATCTCCATATTGATGCACCTGGGAGCAAAAAAGTCACAGACCATTGTGTTAAGGGCAAAATTTGCTACAACTTTTGTAGTAAAAGTTTTTCTGTGTTCTGCTCCGGATACCGTTTTTTTTCAACACTCTTGTAATTTCCACATTCTTGAAAAAATCTCCACAATGGTGCATCTGGGAGCAAAAAAGTTACAGACCATTGTGTTAAGGGCACAATTTGCTACAACTTTTGTAGTAAAAGTTTTTCTGTGTTCTGCTCCGGATACCGTTTTTTTTCAACACTCTTGTAATTTCCACATTCTTGAAAAAATCTCCACAATGGTGCATCTGGGAGCAAAAAAGTTACAGACCATTGTGTTAAGGGCACAATTTGCTACAACTTTTGTAGTAAAAGTTTTTCTGTGTTCTGCTCCGGATACCGTTTTTTTTCAACACTCTTGTAATTTCCACATTCTTGAAAAAATCTCCACAATGGTGCATCTGGGAGCAAAAAAGTTACAGACCATTGTGTTAAGGGCACAATTTGCTACAACTTTTGTAGTAAAAGTTTTTCTGTATTCTGCTCCGGATACCGTTTTTTTTCAACACTCTTGTAATTTGCACATTTTTCAAAAATTCTCCACATTGATGCATCTGGGAGCAAAAATGTTGGAGACCATTGTGTTAAGGGCACAATTTGCTACAACTTTTGTGGTAAAAGTTATTCTGTATTCTGCTCCGGATACCGTTTTTTTTCAACACTCTTGTAATTTGCACATTTTTCAAAAATTCTCCACATTGATGCATCTGGGAGCAAAAATGTTGGAGACCATTGTGTTAAGGGCACAATTTGCTACAACTTTTGTGGTAAAAGTTTTTCTGTATTCTGCTCCGGATACCGTTTTTTTTCAACACTCTTGTAATTTCCACATTCTTGAAAAAATCTCCATATTGATGCACCTGGGAGCAAAAAAGTCACAGACCATTGTGTTAAGGGCACAATTTGCTACAACTTTTGTTGTAAAAGTTTTTCTGTATTCTGCTCCGGATACCGTTTTTTTTCAACACTCTTGTAATTTGCACATTTTTCAAAAATTCTCCACATTGATGCATCTGGGAGCAAAAATGTTGGAGACCATTGTGTTAAGGGCACAATTTGCTACAACTTTTGTGGTAAAAGTTTTTCTGTATTCTGCTCCGAATACCGTTTTTTTTCAACACTCTTGTAATTTCCACATTCTTGAAAAAATCTCCATATTGATGCACCTGGGAGCAAAAAAGTCACAGACCATTGTGTTAAGGGCACAATTTACTACAACTTTTGTAGTAAAAGTTTTTCTGTATTCTGCTCCGAATACCGTTTTTTTTCAACACTCTTGTAATTTCCACATTCTTGAAAAAATCTCCATATTGATGCACCTGGGAGCAAAAAAGTCACAGACCATTGTGTTAAGGGCAAAATTTGCTACAACTTTTGTAGTAAAAGTTTTTCTGTGTTCTGCTCCGGATACCGTTTTTTTTCAACACTCTTGTAATTTCCACATTCTTGAAAAAATCTCCACAATGGTGCATCTGGGAGCAAAAAAGTCACAGACCATTGTGTTAAGGGAACAATTTGCTACAACTTTTGTAGTAAAAGTTATTCTGTATTCTCCTCCGGATACCGTTTTTTTTCAACACTCTTGTAATTTCCATATTCTTGAAAAAATCTCCACAACGGTGCATCTGGGAGCAAAAAAGTCACAGACCATTGTGTTAAGGGAGCAATTTGCTACAACTTTTGTAGTAAAAGTTATTCTGTATTCTCCTCCGGATACCGTTTTTTTTCAACACTCTTGTAATTTCCACATTCTTGAAAAAATCTCCACAATGGTGCATCTGGGAGCAAAAAAGTTACAGACCATTGTGTTAAGGGCACAATTTGCTACAACTTTTGTATAAAAGTTTTTCTGTGTTCTGCTCCGGATACCGTTTTTTTTCAACACTCTTGTAATTTCCACATTCTTGAAAAAATCTCCACAATGGTGCATCTGGGAGCAAAAAAGTTACAGACCATTGTGTTAAGGGCACAATTTGCTACAACTTTTGTAGTAAAAGTTTTTCTGTGTTCTGCTCCGGATACCGTTTTTTTTCAACACTCTTGTAATTTCCACATTCTTGAAAAAATCTCCACAATGGTGCATCTGGGAGCAAAAAAGTCACAGACCATTGTGTTAAGGGAACAATTTGCTACAACTTTTGTAGTAAAAGTTTTTCTGTGTTCTGCTCCGGATACCGTTTTTTTTCAACACTCTTGTAATTTCCACATTCTTGAAAAAATCTCCACAATGGTGCATCTGGGAGCAAAAAAGTTACAGACCATTGTGTTAAGGGCACAATTTGCTACAACTTTTGTAGTAAAAGTTTTTCTGTGTTCTGCTCCGGATACCGTTTTTTTTCAACACTCTTGTAATTTCCACATTCTTGAAAAAATCTCCACAATGGTGCATCTGGGAGCAAAAAAGTCACAGACCATTGTGTTAAGGGAACAATTTGCTACAACTTTTGTAGTAAAAGTTTTTCTGTATTCTGCTCCGGATACCGTTTTTTTTCAACACTCTTGTAATTTGCACATTTTTCAAAAATTCTCCACATTGATGCATCTGGGAGCAAAAATGTTGGAGACCATTGTGTTAAGGGCACAATTTGCTACAACTTTTGTATAAAAGTTTTTCTGTGTTCTGCTCCGGATACCGTTTTTTTTCAACACTCTTGTAATTTCCACATTCTTGAAAAAATCTCCACAATGGTGCATCTGGGAGCAAAAAAGTTACAGACCATTGTGTTAAGGGCACAATTTGCTACAACTTTTGTAGTAAAAGTTTTTCTGTGTTCTGCTCCGGATACCGTTTTTTTTCAACACTCTTGTAATTTCCACATTCTTGAAAAAATCTCCACAATGGTGCATCTGGGAGCAAAAAAGTCACAGACCATTGTGTTAAGGGAACAATTTGCTACAACTTTTGTAGTAAAAGTTTTTCTGTGTTCTGCTCCGGATACCGTTTTTTTTCAACACTCTTGTAATTTCCACATTCTTGAAAAAATCTCCACAATGGTGCATCTGGGAGCAAAAAAGTTACAGACCATTGTGTTAAGGGCACAATTTGCTACAACTTTTGTAGTAAAAGTTTTTCTGTGTTCTGCTCCGGATACCGTTTTTTTTCAACACTCTTGTAATTTCCACATTCTTGAAAAAATCTCCACAATGGTGCATCTGGGAGCAAAAAAGTCACAGACCATTGTGTTAAGGGAACAATTTGCTACAACTTTTGTAGTAAAAGTTTTTCTGTATTCTGCTCCGGATACCGTTTTTTTTCAACACTCTTGTAATTTGCACATTTTTCAAAAATTCTCCACATTGATGCATCTGGGAGCAAAAATGTTGGAGACCATTGTGTTAAGGGCACAATTTGCTACAACTTTTGTGGTAAAAGTTATTCTGTATTCTGCTCCGGATACCGTTTTTTTTCAACACTCTTGTAATTT
Organism: Onthophagus taurus; assembly: GCF_036711975.1. Taxonomy (NCBI): domain Eukaryota; kingdom Metazoa; phylum Arthropoda; class Insecta; order Coleoptera; family Scarabaeidae; genus Onthophagus; species Onthophagus taurus. The sequence continues at coordinate 242,156 of NW_027248944.1, forward strand.
GCACATTTTTCAAAAATTCTCCACATTGATGCATCTGGGAGCAAAAATGTTGGAGACCATTGTGTTAAGGGCACAATTTGCTACAACTTTTGTGGTAAAAGTTTTTCTGTATTCTGCTCCGGATACCGTTTTTTTTCAACACTCTTGTAATTTCCACATTCTTGAAAAAATCTCCATATTGATGCACCTGGGAGCAAAAAAGTCACAGACCATTGTGTTAAGGGCACAATTTACTACAACTTTTGTAGTAAAAGTTTTTCTGTATTCTGCTCCGAATACCGTTTTTTTTCAACACTCTTGTAATTTCCACATTCTTGAAAAAATCTCCATATTGATGCACCTGGGAGCAAAAAAGTCACAGACCATTGTGTTAAGGGCACAATTTACTACAACTTTTGTAGTAAAAGTTTTTCTGTATTCTGCTCCGAATACCGTTTTTTTTCAACACTCTTGTAATTTCCACATTCTTGAAAAAATCTCCATATTGATGCACCTGGGAGCAAAAAAGTCACAGACCATTGTGTTAAGGGCAAAATTTGCTACAACTTTTGTAGTAAAAGTTTTTCTGTGTTCTGCTCCGGATACCGTTTTTTTTCAACACTCTTGTAATTTCCACATTCTTGAAAAAATCTCCACAATGGTGCATCTGGGAGCAAAAAAGTTACAGACCATTGTGTTAAGGGCACAATTTGCTACAACTTTTGTGGTAAAAGTTTTTCTGTATTCTGCTCCGGATACCGTTTTTTTTCAACACTCTTGTAATTTCCACATTCTTGAAAAAATCTCCACAATGGTGCATCTGGGAGCAAAAAAGTCACAGACCATTGTGTTAAGGGCACAATTTGCTACAACTTTTGTTGTAAAAGTTTTTCTGTATTCTGCTCCGGATACCGTTTTTTTTCAACACTCTTGTAATTTGCACATTTTTCAAAAATTCTCCACATTGATGCATCTGGGAGCAAAAATGTTGGAGACCATTGTGTTAAGGGCACAATTTGCTACAACTTTTGTGGTAAAAGTTATTCTGTATTCTGCTCCGGATACCGTTTTTTTTCAACACTCTTGTAATTTGCACATTTTTCAAAAATTCTCCACATTGATGCATCTGGGAGCAAAAATGTTGGAGACCATTGTGTTAAGGGCACAATTTGCTACAACTTTTGTGGTAAAAGTTTTTCTGTATTCTGCTCCGGATACCGTTTTTTTTCAACACTCTTGTAATTTCCACATTCTTGAAAAAATCTCCATATTGATGCACCTGGGAGCAAAAAAGTCACAGACCATTGTGTTAAGGGCACAATTTACTACAACTTTTGTAGTAAAAGTTTTTCTGTATTCTGCTCCGAATACCGTTTTTTTTCAACACTCTTGTAATTTCCACATTCTTGAAAAAATCTCCATATTGATGCACCTGGGAGCAAAAAAGTCACAGACCATTGTGTTAAGGGCACAATTTACTACAACTTTTGTAGTAAAAGTTTTTCTGTATTCTGCTCCGAATACCGTTTTTTTTCAACACTCTTGTAATTTCCACATTCTTGAAAAAATCTCCATATTGATGCACCTGGGAGCAAAAAAGTCACAGACCATTGTGTTAAGGGCAAAATTTGCTACAACTTTTGTAGTAAAAGTTTTTCTGTGTTCTGCTCCGGATACCGTTTTTTTTCAACACTCTTGTAATTTCCACATTCTTGAAAAAATCTCCACAATGGTGCATCTGGGAGCAAAAAAGTCACAGACCATTGTGTTAAGGGAACAATTTGCTACAACTTTTGTAGTAAAAGTTATTCTGTATTCTCCTCCGGATACCGTTTTTTTTCAACACTCTTGTAATTTCCACATTCTTGAAAAAATCTCCACAATGGTGCATCTGGGAGCAAAAAAGTTACAGACCATTGTGTTAAGGGCACAATTTGCTACAACTTTTGTAGTAAAAGTTTTTCTGTGTTCTGCTCCGGATACCGTTTTTTTTCAACACTCTTGTAATTTCCACATTCTTGAAAAAATCTCCACAATGGTGCATCTGGGAGCAAAAAAGTCACAGACCATTGTGTTAAGGGAACAATTTGCTACAACTTTTGTAGTAAAAGTTTTTCTGTATTCTGCTCCGGATACCGTTTTTTTTCAACACTCTTGTAATTTCCACATTCTTGAAAAAATCTCCACAATGGTGCATCTGGGAGCAAAAAAGTCACAGACCATTGTGTTAAGGGAACAATTTGCTACAACTTTTGTAGTAAAAGTTATTCTGTATTCTCCTCCGGATACCGTTTTTTTTCAACACTCTTGTAATTTCCATATTCTTGAAAAAATCTCCACAACGGTGCATCTGGGAGCAAAAAAGTCACAGACCATTGTGTTAAGGGAGCAATTTGCTACAACTTTTGTAGTAAAAGTTATTCTGTATTCTCCTCCGGATACCGTTTTTTTTCAACACTCTTGTAATTTCCACATTCTTGAAAAAATCTCCACAATGGTGCATCTGGGAGCAAAAAAGTTACAGACCATTGTGTTAAGGGCACAATTTGCTACAACTTTTGTATAAAAGTTTTTCTGTGTTCTGCTCCGGATACCGTTTTTTTTCAACACTCTTGTAATTTCCACATTCTTGAAAAAATCTCCACAATGGTGCATCTGGGAGCAAAAAAGTTACAGACCATTGTGTTAAGGGCACAATTTGCTACAACTTTTGTAGTAAAAGTTTTTCTGTGTTCTGCTCCGGATACCGTTTTTTTTCAACACTCTTGTAATTTCCACATTCTTGAAAAAATCTCCACAATGGTGCATCTGGGAGCAAAAAAGTCACAGACCATTGTGTTAAGGGAACAATTTGCTACAACTTTTGTAGTAAAAGTTTTTCTGTGTTCTGCTCCGGATACCGTTTTTTTTCAACACTCTTGTAATTTCCACATTCTTGAAAAAATCTCCACAATGGTGCATCTGGGAGCAAAAAAGTTACAGACCATTGTGTTAAGGGCACAATTTGCTACAACTTTTGTAGTAAAAGTTTTTCTGTGTTCTGCTCCGGATACCGTTTTTTTTCAACACTCTTGTAATTTCCACATTCTTGAAAAAATCTCCACAATGGTGCATCTGGGAGCAAAAAAGTCACAGACCATTGTGTTAAGGGAACAATTTGCTACAACTTTTGTAGTAAAAGTTATTCTGTATTCTCCTCCGGATACCGTTTTTTTTCAACACTCTTGTAATTTCCATATTCTTGAAAAAATCTCCACAATGGTGCATCTGGGAGCAAAAAAGTCACAGACCATTGTGTTAAGGGAACAATTTGCTACAACTTTTGTAGTAAAAGTTATTCTGTATTCTCCTCCGGATACCGTTTTTTTTCAACACTCTTGTAATTTCCACATTCTTGAAAAAATCTCCACAATGGTGCATCTGGGAGCAAAAAAGTTACAGACCATTGTGTTAAGGGCACAATTTGCTACAACTTTTGTAGTAAAAGTTTTTCTGTGTTCTGCTCCGGATACCGTTTTTTTTCAACACTCTTGTAATTTCCACATTCTTGAAAAAATCTCCACAATGGTGCATCTGGGAGCAAAAAAGTCACAGACCATTGTGTTAAGGGAACAATTTGCTACAACTTTTGTAGTAAAAGTTTTTCTGTATTCTGCTCCGGATACCGTTTTTTTTCAACACTCTTGTAATTTCCACATTCTTGAAAAAATCTCCACAATGGTGCATCTGGGAGCAAAAAAGTCACAGACCATTGTGTTAAGGGAACAATTTGCTACAACTTTTGTAGTAAAAGTTATTCTGTATTCTCCTCCGGATACCGTTTTTTTTCAACACTCTTGTAATTTCCACATTCTTGAAAAAATCTCCACAATGGTGCATCTGGGAGCAAAAAAGTTACAGACCATTGTGTTAAGGGCACAATTTGCTACAACTTTTGTAGTAAAAGTTTTTCTGTGTTCTGCTCCGGATACCGTTTTTTTTCAACACTCTTGTAATTTCCACATTCTTGAAAAAATCTCCACAATGGTGCATCTGGGAGCAAAAAAGTCACAGACCATTGTGTTAAGGGAACAATTTGCTACAACTTTTGTAGTAAAAGTTTTTCTGTATTCTGCTCCGGATACCGTTTTTTTTCAACACTCTTGTAATTTCCACATTCTTGAAAAAATCTCCACAATGGTGCATCTGGGAGCAAAAAAGTCACAGACCATTGTGTTAAGGGAACAATTTGCTACAACTTTTGTAGTAAAAGTTATTCTGTATTCTCCTCCGGATACCGTTTTTTTTCAACACTCTTGTAATTTCCACATTCTTGAAAAAATCTCCACAATGGTGCATCTGGGAGCAAAAAAGTTACAGACCATTGTGTTAAGGGCACAATTTGCTACAACTTTTGTAGTAAAAGTTTTTCTGTGTTCTGCTCCGGATACCGTTTTTTTTCAACACTCTTGTAATTTCCACATTCTTGAAAAAATCTCCACAATGGTGCATCTGGGAGCAAAAAAGTCACAGACCATTGTGTTAAGGGAACAATTTGCTACAACTTTTGTAGTAAAAGTTTTTCTGTATTCTGCTCCGGATACCGTTTTTTTTCAACACTCTTGTAATTTCCACATTCTTGAAAAAATCTCCACAATGGTGCATCTGGGAGCAAAAAAGTCACAGACCATTGTGTTAAGGGAACAATTTGCTACAACTTTTGTAGTAAAAGTTATTCTGTATTCTCCTCCGGATACCGTTTTTTTTCAACACTCTTGTAATTTCCACATTCTTGAAAAAATCTCCACAATGGTGCATCTGGGAGCAAAAAAGTCACAGACCATTGTGTTAAGGGAACAATTTGCTACAACTTTTGTAGTAAAAGTTTTTCTGTGTTCTGCTCCGGATACCGTTTTTTTTCAACACTCTTGTAATTTCCACATTCTTGAAAAAATCTCCACAATGGTGCATCTGGGAGCAAAAAAGTTACAGACCATTGTGTTAAGGGCACAATTTGCTACAACTTTTGTAGTAAAAGTTTTTCTGTGTTCTGCTCCGGATACCGTTTTTTTTCAACACTCTTGTAATTTCCACATTCTTGAAAAAATCTCCACAATGGTGCATCTGGGAGCAAAAAAGTCACAGACCATTGTGTTAAGGGAACAATTTGCTACAACTTTTGTAGTAAAAGTTATTCTGTATTCTCCTCCGGATACCGTTTTTTTTCAACACTCTTGTAATTTCCATATTCTTGAAAAAATCTCCACAATGGTGCATCTGGGAGCAAAAAAGTCACAGACCATTGTGTTAAGGGAACAATTTGCTACAACTTTTGTAGTAAAAGTTATTCTGTATTCTCCTCCGGATACCGTTTTTTTTCAACACTCTTGTAATTTCCACATTCTTGAAAAAATCTCCACAATGGTGCATCTGGGAGCAAAAAAGTTACAGACCATTGTGTTAAGGGCACAATTTGCTACAACTTTTGTAGTAAAAGTTTTTCTGTGTTCTGCTCCGGATACCGTTTTTTTTCAACACTCTTGTAATTTCCACATTCTTGAAAAAATCTCCACAATGGTGCATCTGGGAGCAAAAAAGTCACAGACCATTGTGTTAAGGGAACAATTTGCTACAACTTTTGTAGTAAAAGTTTTTCTGTATTCTGCTCCGGATACCGTTTTTTTTCAACACTCTTGTAATTTCCACATTCTTGAAAAAATCTCCACAATGGTGCATCTGGGAGCAAAAAAGTCACAGACCATTGTGTTAAGGGAACAATTTGCTACAACTTTTGTAGTAAAAGTTATTCTGTATTCTCCTCCGGATACCGTTTTTTTTCAACACTCTTGTAATTTCCACATTCTTGAAAAAATCTCCACAATGGTGCATCTGGGAGCAAAAAAGTTACAGACCATTGTGTTAAGGGCACAATTTGCTACAACTTTTGTAGTAAAAGTTTTTCTGTGTTCTGCTCCGGATACCGTTTTTTTTCAACACTCTTGTAATTTCCACATTCTTGAAAAAATCTCCACAATGGTGCATCTGGGAGCAAAAAAGTCACAGACCATTGTGTTAAGGGAACAATTTGCTACAACTTTTGTAGTAAAAGTTTTTCTGTATTCTGCTCCGGATACCGTTTTTTTTCAACACTCTTGTAATTTCCACATTCTTGAAAAAATCTCCACAATGGTGCATCTGGGAGCAAAAAAGTCACAGACCATTGTGTTAAGGGAACAATTTGCTACAACTTTTGTAGTAAAAGTTATTCTGTATTCTCCTCCGGATACCGTTTTTTTTCAACACTCTTGTAATTTCCACATTCTTGAAAAAATCTCCACAATGGTGCATCTGGGAGCAAAAAAGTTACAGACCATTGTGTTAAGGGCACAATTTGCTACAACTTTTGTAGTAAAAGTTTTTCTGTGTTCTGCTCCGGATACCGTTTTTTTTCAACACTCTTGTAATTTCCACATTCTTGAAAAAATCTCCACAATGGTGCATCTGGGAGCAAAAAAGTCACAGACCATTGTGTTAAGGGAACAATTTGCTACAACTTTTGTAGTAAAAGTTTTTCTGTATTCTGCTCCGGATACCGTTTTTTTTCAACACTCTTGTAATTTCCACATTCTTGAAAAAATCTCCACAATGGTGCATCTGGGAGCAAAAAAGTCACAGACCATTGTGTTAAGGGAACAATTTGCTACAACTTTTGTAGTAAAAGTTATTCTGTATTCTCCTCCGGATACCGTTTTTTTTCAACACTCTTGTAATTTCCACATTCTTGAAAAAATCTCCACAATGGTGCATCTGGGAGCAAAAAAGTTACAGACCATTGTGTTAAGGGCACAATTTGCTACAACTTTTGTAGTAAAAGTTTTTCTGTGTTCTGCTCCGGATACCGTTTTTTTTCAACACTCTTGTAATTTCCACATTCTTGAAAAAATCTCCACAATGGTGCATCTGGGAGCAAAAAAGTCACAGACCATTGTGTTAAGGGAACAATTTGCTACAACTTTTGTAGTAAAAGTTTTTCTGTATTCTGCTCCGGATACCGTTTTTTTTCAACACTCTTGTAATTTCCACATTCTTGAAAAAATCTCCACAATGGTGCATCTGGGAGCAAAAAAGTCACAGACCATTGTGTTAAGGGAACAATTTGCTACAACTTTTGTAGTAAAAGTTATTCTGTATTCTCCTCCGGATACCGTTTTTTTTCAACACTCTTGTAATTTCCACATTCTTGAAAAAATCTCCACAATGGTGCATCTGGGAGCAAAAAAGTTACAGACCATTGTGTTAAGGGCACAATTTGCTACAACTTTTGTAGTAAAAGTTTTTCTGTGTTCTGCTCCGGATACCGTTTTTTTTCAACACTCTTGTAATTTCCACATTCTTGAAAAAATCTCCACAATGGTGCATCTGGGAGCAAAAAAGTCACAGACCATTGTGTTAAGGGAACAATTTGCTACAACTTTTGTAGTAAAAGTTTTTCTGTATTCTGCTCCGGATACCGTTTTTTTTCAACACTCTTGTAATTTCCACATTCTTGAAAAAATCTCCACAATGGTGCATCTGGGAGCAAAAAAGTCACAGACCATTGTGTTAAGGGAACAATTTGCTACAACTTTTGTAGTAAAAGTTATTCTGTATTCTCCTCCGGATACCGTTTTTTTTCAACACTCTTGTAATTTCCACATTCTTGAAAAAATCTCCACAATGGTGCATCTGGGAGCAAAAAAGTTACAGACCATTGTGTTAAGGGCACAATTTGCTACAACTTTTGTAGTAAAAGTTTTTCTGTGTTCTGCTCCGGATACCGTTTTTTTTCAACACTCTTGTAATTTCCACATTCTTGAAAAAATCTCCATATTGATGCACCTGGGAGCAAAAAAGTCACAGACCATTGTGTTAAGGGCACAATTTGCTACAACTTTTGTTGTAAAAGTTTTTCTGTATTCTGCTCCGGATACCGTTTTTTTTCAACACTCTTGTAATTTGCACATTTTTCAAAAATTCTCCACATTGATGCATCTGGGAGCAAAAATGTTGGAGACCATTGTGTTAAGGGCACAATTTGCTACAACTTTTGTGGTAAAAGTTTTTCTGTATTCTGCTCCGAATACCGTTTTTTTTCAACACTCTTGTAATTTCCACATTCTTGAAAAAATCTCCATATTGACGCACCTGGGAGCAAAAAAGTCACAGACCATTGTGTTAAGGGCACAATTTACTACAACTTTTGTAGTAAAAGTTTTTCTGTATTCTGCTCCGAATACCGTTTTTTTTCAACACTCTTGTAATTTCCACATTCTTGAAAAAATCTCCATATTGATGCACCTGGGAGCAAAAAAGTCACAGACCATTGTGTTAAGGGCAAAATTTGCTACAACTTTTGTAGTAAAAGTTTTTCTGTGTTCTGCTCCGGATACCGTTTTTTTTCAACACTCTTGTAATTTCCACATTCTTGAAAAAATCTCCACAATGGTGCATCTGGGAGCAAAAAAGTTACAGACCATTGTGTTAAGGGCACAATTTGCTACAACTTTTGTGGTAAAAGTTTTTCTGTATTCTGCTCCGGATACCGTTTTTTTTCAACACTCTTGTAATTTCCACATTCTTGAAAAAATCTCCACAATGGTGCATCTGGGAGCAAAAAAGTTACAGACCATTGTGTTAAGGGCACAATTTGCTACAACTTTTGTAGTAAAAGTTTTTCTGTATTCTGCTCCGGATACCGTTTTTTTTCAACACTCTTGTAATTTGCACATTTTTCAAAAATTCTCCACATTGATGCATCTGGGAGCAAAAATGTTGGAGACCATTGTGTTAAGGGCACAATTTGCTACAACTTTTGTGGTAAAAGTTATTCTGTATTCTGCTCCGGATACCGTTTTTTTTCAACACTCTTGTAATTTGCACATTTTTCAAAAATTCTCCACATTGATGCATCTGGGAGCAAAAATGTTGGAGACCATTGTGTTAAGGGCACAATTTGCTACAACTTTTGTGGTAAAAGTTTTTCTGTATTCTGCTCCGGATACCGTTTTTTTTCAACACTCTTGTAATTTCCACATTCTTGAAAAAATCTCCATATTGATGCACCTGGGAGCAAAAAAGTCACAGACCATTGTGTTAAGGGCACAATTTACTACAACTTTTGTAGTAAAAGTTTTTCTGTATTCTGCTCCGAATACCGTTTTTTTTCAACACTCTTGTAATTTCCACATTCTTGAAAAAATCTCCATATTGATGCACCTGGGAGCAAAAAAGTCACAGACCATTGTGTTAAGGGCACAATTTACTACAACTTTTGTAGTAAAAGTTTTTCTGTATTCTGCTCCGAATACCGTTTTTTTTCAACACTCTTGTAATTTCCACATTCTTGAAAAAATCTCCATATTGATGCACCTGGGAGCAAAAAAGTCACAGACCATTGTGTTAAGGGCAAAATTTGCTACAACTTTTGTAGTAAAAGTTTTTCTGTGTTCTGCTCCGGATACCGTTTTTTTTCAACACTCTTGTAATTTCCACATTCTTGAAAAAATCTCCACAATGGTGCATCTGGGAGCAAAAAAGTCACAGACCATTGTGTTAAGGGAACAATTTGCTACAACTTTTGTAGTAAAAGTTATTCTGTATTCTCCTCCGGATACCGTTTTTTTTCAACACTCTTGTAATTTCCACATTCTTGAAAAAATCTCCACAATGGTGCATCTGGGAGCAAAAAAGTCACAGACCATTGTGTTAAGGGAACAATTTGCTACAACTTTTGTAGTAAAAGTTATTCTGTATTCTCCTCCGGATACCGTTTTTTTTCAACACTCTTGTAATTTCCATATTCTTGAAAAAATCTCCACAACGGTGCATCTGGGAGCAAAAAAGTCACAGACCATTGTGTTAAGGGAGCAATTTGCTACAACTTTTGTAGTAAAAGTTATTCTGTATTCTCCTCCGGATACCGTTTTTTTTCAACACTCTTGTAATTTCCATATTCTTGAAAAAATCTCCATATTGATGCACCTGGGAGCAAAAAAGTCACAGACCATTGTGTTAAGGGCAAAATTTGCTACAACTTTTGTAGTAAAAGTTTTTCTGTGTTCTGCTCCGGATACCGTTTTTTTTCAACACTCTTGTAATTTCCACATTCTTGAAAAAATCTCCACAATGGTGCATCTGGGAGCAAAAAAGTTACAGACCATTGTGTTAAGGGCACAATTTGCTACAACTTTTGTGGTAAAAGTTTTTCTGTATTCTGCTCCGGATACCGTTTTTTTTCAACACTCTTGTAATTTGCACATTTTTCAAAAATTCTCCACATTGATGCATCTGGGAGCAAAAATGTTGGAGACCATTGTGTTAAGGGCACAATTTGCTACAACTTTTGTGGTAAAAGTTATTCTGTATTCTGCTCCGGATACCGTTTTTTTTCAACACTCTTGTAATTTGCACATTTTTCAAAAATTCTCCACATTGATGCATCTGGGAGCAAAAATGTTGGAGACCATTGTGTTAAGGGCACAATTTGCTACAACTTTTGTGGTAAAAGTTTTTCTGTATTCTGCTCCGGATACCGTTTTTTTTCAACACTCTTGTAATTTCCACATTCTTGAAAAAATCTCCATATTGATGCACCTGGGAGCAAAAAAGTCACAGACCATTGTGTTAAGGGCACAATTTACTACAACTTTTGTAGTAAAAGTTTTTCTGTATTCTGCTCCGAATACCGTTTTTTTTCAACACTCTTGTAATTTCCACATTCTTGAAAAAATCTCCATATTGATGCACCTGGGAGCAAAAAAGTCACAGACCATTGTGTTAAGGGCACAATTTACTACAACTTTTGTAGTAAAAGTTTTTCTGTATTCTGCTCCGAATACCGTTTTTTTTCAACACTCTTGTAATTTCCACATTCTTGAAAAAATCTCCATATTGATGCACCTGGGAGCAAAAAAGTCACAGACCATTGTGTTAAGGGCAAAATTTGCTACAACTTTTGTAGTAAAAGTTTTTCTGTGTTCTGCTCCGGATACCGTTTTTTTTCAACACTCTTGTAATTTCCACATTCTTGAAAAAATCTCCACAATGGTGCATCTGGGAGCAAAAAAGTCACAGACCATTGTGTTAAGGGAACAATTTGCTACAACTTTTGTAGTAAAAGTTATTCTGTATTCTCCTCCGGATACCGTTTTTTTTCAACACTCTTGTAATTTCCACATTCTTGAAAAAATCTCCACAATGGTGCATCTGGGAGCAAAAAAGTCACAGACCATTGTGTTAAGGGCACAATTTGCTACAACTTTTGTAGTAAAAGTTTTTCTGTATTCTGCTCCGGATACCGTTTTTTTTCAACACTCTTGTAATTTGCACATTTTTCAAAAATTCTCCACATTGATGCATCTGGGAGCAAAAATGTTGGAGACCATTGTGTTAAGGGCACAATTTGCTACAACTTTTGTGGTAAAAGTTATTCTGTATTCTGCTCCGGATACCGTTTTTTTTCAACACTCTTGTAATTTGCACATTTTTCAAAAATTCTCCACATTGATGCATCTGGGAGCAAAAATGTTGGAGACCATTGTGTTAAGGGCACAATTTGCTACAACTTTTGTGGTAAAAGTTTTTCTGTATTCTGCTCCGGATACCGTTTTTTTTCAACACTCTTGTAATTTCCACATTCTTGAAAAAATCTCCATATTGATGCACCTGGGAGCAAAAAAGTCACAGACCATTGTGTTAAGGGCACAATTTACTACAACTTTTGTAGTAAAAGTTTTTCTGTATTCTGCTCCGAATACCGTTTTTTTTCAACACTCTTGTAATTTCCACATTCTTGAAAAAATCTCCATATTGATGCACCTGGGAGCAAAAAAGTCACAGACCATTGTGTTAAGGGCACAATTTACTACAACTTTTGTAGTAAAAGTTTTTCTGTATTCTGCTCCGAATACCGTTTTTTTTCAACACTCTTGTAATTTCCACATTCTTGAAAAAATCTCCATATTGATGCACCTGGGAGCAAAAAAGTCACAGACCATTGTGTTAAGGGCAAAATTTGCTACAACTTTTGTAGTAAAAGTTTTTCTGTGTTCTGCTCCGGATACCGTTTTTTTTCAACACTCTTGTAATTTCCACATTCTTGAAAAAATCTCCACAATGGTGCATCTGGGAGCAAAAAAGTCACAGACCATTGTGTTAAGGGAACAATTTGCTACAACTTTTGTAGTAAAAGTTATTCTGTATTCTCCTCCGGATACCGTTTTTTTTCAACACTCTTGTAATTTCCACATTCTTGAAAAAATCTCCACAATGGTGCATCTGGGAGCAAAAAAGTCACAGACCATTGTGTTAAGGGAACAATTTGCTACAACTTTTGTAGTAAAAGTTATTCTGTATTCTCCTCCGGATACCGTTTTTTTTCAACACTCTTGTAATTTCCACATTCTTGAAAAAATCTCCACAATGGTGCATCTGGGAGCAAAAAAGTCACAGACCATTGTGTTAAGGGAACAATTTGCTACAACTTTTGTAGTAAAAGTTATTCTGTATTCTCCTCCGGATACCGTTTTTTTTCAACACTCTTGTAATTTCCATATTCTTGAAAAAATCTCCATATTGATGCACCTGGGAGCAAAAAAGTCACAGACCATTGTGTTAAGGGCAAAATTTGCTACAACTTTTGTAGTAAAAGTTTTTCTGTGTTCTGCTCCGGATACCGTTTTTTTTCAACACTCTTGTAATTTCCACATTCTTGAAAAAATCTCCACAATGGTGCATCTGGGAGCAAAAAAGTTACAGACCATTGTGTTAAGGGCACAATTTGCTACAACTTTTGTGGTAAAAGTTTTTCTGTATTCTGCTCCGGATACCGTTTTTTTTCAACACTCTTGTAATTTCCACATTCTTGAAAAAATCTCCACAATGGTGCATCTGGGAGCAAAAAAGTCACAGACCATTGTGTTAAGGGCACAATTTGCCACAACTTTTGTGGTAAAAGTTTTTCTGTATTCTGCTCCGGATACCGTTTTTTTTCAACACTCTTGTAATTTCCACATTCTTGAAAAAATCTCCATATTGATGCACCTGGGAGCAAAAAAGTCACAGACCATTGTGTTAAGGGCACAATTTACTACAACTTTTGTAGTAAAAGTTTTTCTGTATTCTGCTCCGAATACCGTTTTTTTTCAACACTCTTGTAATTTCCACATTCTTGAAAAAATCTCCATATTGATGCACCTGGGAGCAAAAAAGTCACAGACCATTGTGTTAAGGGCACAATTTACTACAACTTTTGTAGTAAAAGTTTTTCTGTATTCTGCTCCGAATACCGTTTTTTTTCAACACTCTTGTAATTTCCACATTCTTGAAAAAATCTCCATATTGATGCACCTGGGAGCAAAAAAGTCACAGACCATTGTGTTAAGGGCAAAATTTGCTACAACTTTTGTAGTAAAAGTTTTTCTGTGTTCTGCTCCGGATACCGTTTTTTTTTCAACACTCTTGTAATTTCCACATTCTTGAAAAAATCTCCACAATGGTGCATCTGGGAGCAAAAAAGTTACAGACCATTGTGTTAAGGGCACAATTTGCTACAACTTTTGTGGTAAAAGTTTTTCTGTATTCTGCTCCGGATACCGTTTTTTTTCAACACTCTTGTAATTTCCACATTCTTGAAAAAATCTCCACAATGGTGCATCTGGGAGCAAAAAAGTCACAGACCATTGTGTTAAGGGCACAATTTGCCACAACTTTTGTGGTAAAAGTTTTTCTGTATTCTGCTCCGGATACCGTTTTTTTTCAACACTCTTGTAATTTCCACATTCTTGAAAAAATCTCCATATTGATGCACCTGGGAGCAAAAAAGTCACAGACCATTGTGTTAAGGGCACAATTTACTACAACTTTTGTAGTAAAAGTTTTTCTGTATTCTGCTCCGAATACCGTTTTTTTTCAACACTCTTGTAATTTCCACATTCTTGAAAAAATCTCCATATTGATGCACCTGGGAGCAAAAAAGTCACAGACCATTGTGTTAAGGGCACAATTTACTACAACTTTTGTAGTAAAAGTTTTTCTGTATTCTGCTCCGAATACCGTTTTTTTTCAACACTCTTGTAATTTCCACATTCTTGAAAAAATCTCCATATTGATGCACCTGGGAGCAAAAAAGTCACAGACCATTGTGTTAAGGGCAAAATTTGCTACAACTTTTGTAGTAAAAGTTTTTCTGTGTTCTGCTCCGGATACCGTTTTTTTTCAACACTCTTGTAATTTCCACATTCTTGAAAAAATCTCCACAATGGTGCATCTGGGAGCAAAAAAGTCACAGACCATTGTGTTAAGGGAACAATTTGCTACAACTTTTGTAGTAAAAGTTATTCTGTATTCTCCTCCGGATACCGTTTTTTTTCAACACTCTTGTAATTTCCACATTCTTGAAAAAATCTCCACAATGGTGCATCTGGGAGCAAAAAAGTTAGAGACCATTGTGTTAAGGGCACAATTTGCTACAACTTTTGTAGTAAAAGTTTTTCTGTGTTCTGCTCCGGATACCGTTTTTTTTCAACACTCTTGTAATTTCCACATTCTTGAAAAAATCTCCACAATGGTGCATCTGGGAGCAAAAAAGTCACAGACCATTGTGTTAAGGGAACAATTTGTTACAACTTTTGTAGTAAAAGTTTTTCTGTATTCTGCTCCGGATACCGTTTTTTTTCAACACTCTTGTAATTTCCACATTCTTGAAAAAATCTCCACAATGGTGCATCTGGGAGCAAAAAAGTCACAGACCATTGTGTTAAGGGAACAATTTGCTACAACTTTTGTAGTAAAAGTTATTCTGTATTCTCCTCCGGATACCGTTTTTTTTCAACACTCTTGTAATTTCCATATTCTTGAAAAAATCTCCACAACGGTGCATCTGGGAGCAAAAAAGTCACAGACCATTGTGTTAAGGGAGCAATTTGCTACAACTTTTGTAGTAAAAGTTATTCTGTATTCTCCTCCGGATACCGTTTTTTTTCAACACTCTTGTAATTTCCACATTCTTGAAAAAATCTCCACAATGGTGCATCTGGGAGCAAAAAAGTTACAGACCATTGTGTTAAGGGCACAATTTGCTACAACTTTTGTGGTAAAAGTTTTTCTGTATTCTGCTCCGGATACCGTTTTTTTTCAACACTCTTGTAATTTCCACATTCTTGAAAAAATCTCCACAATGGTGCATCTGGGAGCAAAAAAGTCACAGACCATTGTGTTAAGGGCACAATTTGCTACAACTTTTGTAGTAAAAGTTTTTCTGTATTCTGCTCCGGATACCGTTTTTTTTCAACACTCTTGTAATTTGCACATTTTTCAAAAATTCTCCACATTGATGCATCTGGGAGCAAAAATGTTGGAGACCATTGTGTTAAGGGCACAATTTGCTACAACTTTTGTGGTAAAAGTTATTCTGTATTCTGCTCCGGATACCGTTTTTTTTCAACACTCTTGTAATTTGCACATTTTTCAAAAATTCTCCACATTGATGCATCTGGGAGCAAAAATGTTGGAGACCATTGTGTTAAGGGCACAATTTGCTACAACTTTTGTGGTAAAAGTTTTTCTGTATTCTGCTCCGGATACCGTTTTTTTTCAACACTCTTGTAATTTCCACATTCTTGAAAAAATCTCCATATTGATGCACCTGGGAGCAAAAAAGTCACAGACCATTGTGTTAAGGGCACAATTTACTACAACTTTTGTAGTAAAAGTTTTTCTGTATTCTGCTCCGAATACCGTTTTTTTTCAACACTCTTGTAATTTCCACATTCTTGAAAAAATCTCCATATTGATGCACCTGGGAGCAAAAAAGTCACAGACCATTGTGTTAAGGGCACAATTTACTACAACTTTTGTAGTAAAAGTTTTTCTGTATTCTGCTCCGAATACCGTTTTTTTTCAACACTCTTGTAATTTCCACATTCTTGAAAAAATCTCCATATTGATGCACCTGGGAGCAAAAAAGTCACAGACCATTGTGTTAAGGGCAAAATTTGCTACAACTTTTGTAGTAAAAGTTTTTCTGTGTTCTGCTCCGGATACCGTTTTTTTTCAACACTCTTGTAATTTCCACATTCTTGAAAAAATCTCCACAATGGTGCATCTGGGAGCAAAAAAGTCACAGACCATTGTGTTAAGGGAACAATTTGCTACAACTTTTGTAGTAAAAGTTATTCTGTATTCTCCTCCGGATACCGTTTTTTTTCAACACTCTTGTAATTTCCACATTCTTGAAAAAATCTCCACAATGGTGCATCTGGGAGCAAAAAAGTTACAGACCATTGTGTTAAGGGCACAATTTGCTACAACTTTTGTAGTAAAAGTTTTTCTGTGTTCTGCTCCGGATACCGTTTTTTTTCAACACTCTTGTAATTTCCACATTCTTGAAAAAATCTCCACAATGGTGCATCTGGGAGCAAAAAAGTCACAGACCATTGTGTTAAGGGAACAATTTGTTACAACTTTTGTAGTAAAAGTTTTTCTGTATTCTGCTCCGGATACCGTTTTTTTTCAACACTCTTGTAATTTCCACATTCTTGAAAAAATCTCCACAATGGTGCATCTGGGAGCAAAAAAGTCACAGACCATTGTGTTAAGGGAACAATTTGCTACAACTTTTGTAGTAAAAGTTATTCTGTATTCTCCTCCGGATACCGTTTTTTTTCAACACTCTTGTAATTTCCATATTCTTGAAAAAATCTCCACAACGGTGCATCTGGGAGCAAAAAAGTCACAGACCATTGTGTTAAGGGAGCAATTTGCTACAACTTTTGTAGTAAAAGTTATTCTGTATTCTCCTCCGGATACCGTTTTTTTTCAACACTCTTGTAATTTCCACATTCTTGAAAAAATCTCCACAATGGTGCATCTGGGAGCAAAAAAGTTACAGACCATTGTGTTAAGGGCACAATTTGCTACAACTTTTGTATAAAAGTTTTTCTGTGTTCTGCTCCGGATACCGTTTTTTTTCAACACTCTTGTAATTTCCACATTCTTGAAAAAATCTCCACAATGGTGCATCTGGGAGCAAAAAAGTCACAGACCATTGTGTTAAGGGAACAATTTGCTACAACTTTTGTAGTAAAAGTTTTTCTGTGTTCTGCTCCGGATACCGTTTTTTTTCAACACTCTTGTAATTTCCACATTCTTGAAAAAATCTCCACAATGGTGCATCTGGGAGCAAAAAAGTTACAGACCATTATGTTAAGGGCACAATTTGCTACAACTTTTGTAGTAAAAGTTTTTCTGTGTTCTGCTCCGGATACCGTTTTTTTTCAACACTCTTGTAATTTCCACATTCTTGAAAAAATCTCCACAATGGTGCATCTGGGAGCAGAAAAGTCACAGACCATTGTGTTAAGGGAACAATTTGCTACAACTTTTGTAGTAAAAGTTATTCTGTATTCTCCTCCGGATACCGTTTTTTTTCAACACTCTTGTAATTTCCATATTCTTGAAAAAATCTCCACAATGGTGCATCTGGGAGCAAAAAAGTCACAGACCATTGTGTTAAGGGCACAATTTGCTACAACTTTTGTAGTAAAAGTTTTTCTGTGTTCTGCTCCGGATACCGTTTTTTTTCAACACTCTTGTAATTTCCACATTCTTGAAAAAATCTCCACAATGGTGCATCTGGGAGCAAAAAAGTCACAGACCATTGTGTTAAGGGAACAATTTGCTACAACTTTTGTAGTAAAAGTTTTTCTGTATTCTGCTCCGGATACCGTTTTTTTTCAACACTCTTGTAATTTCCACATTCTTGAAAAAATCTCCACAATGGTGCATCTGGGAGCAAAAAAGTCACAGACCATTGTGTTAAGGGAACAATTTGCTACAACTTTTGTAGTAAAAGTTATTCTGTATTCTCCTCCGGATACCGTTTTTTTTCAACACTCTTGTAATTTCCACATTCTTGAAAAAATCTCCACAATGGTGCATCTGGGAGCAAAAAAGTTACAGACCATTGTGTTAAGGGCACAATTTGCTACAACTTTTGTAGTAAAAGTTTTTCTGTGTTCTGCTCCGGATACCGTTTTTTTTCAACACTCTTGTAATTTCCACATTCTTGAAAAAATCTCCATATTGATGCACCTGGGAGCAAAAAAGTCACAGACCATTGTGTTAAGGGCACAATTTGCTACAACTTTTGTTGTAAAAGTTTTTCTGTATTCTGCTCCGGATACCGTTTTTTTTCAACACTCTTGTAATTTGCACATTTTTCAAAAATTCTCCACATTGATGCATCTGGGAGCAAAAATGTTGGAGACCATTGTGTTAAGGGCACAATTTGCTACAACTTTTGTGGTAAAAGTTTTTCTGTATTCTGCTCCGAATACCGTTTTTTTTCAACACTCTTGTAATTTCCACATTCTTGAAAAAATCTCCATATTGACGCACCTGGGAGCAAAAAAGTCACAGACCATTGTGTTAAGGGCACAATTTACTACAACTTTTGTAGTAAAAGTTTTTCTGTATTCTGCTCCGAATACCGTTTTTTTTCAACACTCTTGTAATTTCCACATTCTTGAAAAAATCTCCATATTGATGCACCTGGGAGCAAAAAAGTCACAGACCATTGTGTTAAGGGCAAAATTTGCTACAACTTTTGTAGTAAAAGTTTTTCTGTGTTCTGCTCCGGATACCGTTTTTTTTCAACACTCTTGTAATTTCCACATTCTTGAAAAAATCTCCACAATGGTGCATCTGGGAGCAAAAAAGTTACAGACCATTGTGTTAAGGGCACAATTTGCTACAACTTTTGTGGTAAAAGTTTTTCTGTATTCTGCTCCGGATACCGTTTTTTTTCAACACTCTTGTAATTTCCACATTCTTGAAAAAATCTCCACAATGGTGCATCTGGGAGCAAAAAAGTCACAGACCATTGTGTTAAGGGCACAATTTGCTACAACTTTTGTAGTAAAAGTTTTTCTGTATTCTGCTCCGGATACCGTTTTTTTTCAACACTCTTGTAATTTGCACATTTTTCAAAAATTCTCCACATTGATGCATCTGGGAGCAAAAATGTTGGAGACCATTGTGTTAAGGGCACAATTTGCTACAACTTTTGTGGTAAAAGTTATTCTGTATTCTGCTCCGGATACCGTTTTTTTTCAACACTCTTGTAATTTGCACATTTTTCAAAAATTCTCCACATTGATGCATCTGGGAGCAAAAATGTTGGAGACCATTGTGTTAAGGGCACAATTTGCTACAACTTTTGTGGTAAAAGTTTTTCTGTATTCTGCTCCGGATACCGTTTTTTTTCAACACTCTTGTAATTTCCACATTCTTGAAAAAATCTCCATATTGATGCACCTGGGAGCAAAAAAGTCACAGACCATTGTGTTAAGGGCACAATTTACTACAACTTTTGTAGTAAAAGTTTTTCTGTATTCTGCTCCGAATACCGTTTTTTTTCAACACTCTTGTAATTTCCACATTCTTGAAAAAATCTCCATATTGATGCACCTGGGAGCAAAAAAGTCACAGACCATTGTGTTAAGGGCACAATTTACTACAACTTTTGTAGTAAAAGTTTTTCTGTATTCTGCTCCGAATACCGTTTTTTTTCAACACTCTTGTAATTTCCACATTCTTGAAAAAATCTCCATATTGATGCACCTGGGAGCAAAAAAGTCACAGACCATTGTGTTAAGGGCAAAATTTGCTACAACTTTTGTAGTAAAAGTTTTTCTGTGTTCTGCTCCGGATACCGTTTTTTTTCAACACTCTTGTAATTTCCACATTCTTGAAAAAATCTCCACAATGGTGCATCTGGGAGCAAAAAAGTCACAGACCATTGTGTTAAGGGAACAATTTGCTACAACTTTTGTAGTAAAAGTTATTCTGTATTCTCCTCCGGATACCGTTTTTTTTCAACACTCTTGTAATTTCCACATTCTTGAAAAAATCTCCACAATGGTGCATCTGGGAGCAAAAAAGTCACAGACCATTGTGTTAAGGGAACAATTTGCTACAACTTTTGTAGTAAAAGTTATTCTGTATTCTCCTCCGGATACCGTTTTTTTTCAACACTCTTGTAATTTCCATATTCTTGAAAAAATCTCCACAACGGTGCATCTGGGAGCAAAAAAGTCACAGACCATTGTGTTAAGGGAGCAATTTGCTACAACTTTTGTAGTAAAAGTTATTCTGTATTCTCCTCCGGATACCGTTTTTTTTCAACACTCTTGTAATTTCCATATTCTTGAAAAAATCTCCATATTGATGCACCTGGGAGCAAAAAAGTCACAGACCATTGTGTTAAGGGCAAAATTTGCTACAACTTTTGTAGTAAAAGTTTTTCTGTGTTCTGCTCCGGATACCGTTTTTTTTCAACACTCTTGTAATTTCCACATTCTTGAAAAAATCTCCACAATGGTGCATCTGGGAGCAAAAAAGTTACAGACCATTGTGTTAAGGGCACAATTTGCTACAACTTTTGTGGTAAAAGTTTTTCTGTATTCTGCTCCGGATACCGTTTTTTTTCAACACTCTTGTAATTTCCACATTCTTGAAAAAATCTCCACAATGGTGCATCTGGGAGCAAAAAAGTCACAGACCATTGTGTTAAGGGCACAATTTGCTACAACTTTTGTAGTAAAAGTTTTTCTGTATTCTGCTCCGGATACCGTTTTTTTTCAACACTCTTGTAATTTGCACATTTTTCAAAAATTCTCCACATTGATGCATCTGGGAGCAAAAATGTTGGAGACCATTGTGTTAAGGGCACAATTTGCTACAACTTTTGTGGTAAAAGTTATTCTGTATTCTGCTCCGGATACCGTTTTTTTTCAACACTCTTGTAATTTGCACATTTTTCAAAAATTCTCCACATTGATGCATCTGGGAGCAAAAATGTTGGAGACCATTGTGTTAAGGGCACAATTTGCTACAACTTTTGTGGTAAAAGTTTTTCTGTATTCTGCTCCGGATACCGTTTTTTTTCAACACTCTTGTAATTTCCACATTCTTGAAAAAATCTCCATATTGATGCACCTGGGAGCAAAAAAGTCACAGACCATTGTGTTAAGGGCACAATTTACTACAACTTTTGTAGTAAAAGTTTTTCTGTATTCTGCTCCGAATACCGTTTTTTTTCAACACTCTTGTAATTTCCACATTCTTGAAAAAATCTCCATATTGATGCACCTGGGAGCAAAAAAGTCACAGACCATTGTGTTAAGGGAACAATTTGCTACAACTTTTGTAGTAAAAGTTATTCTGTATTCTCCTCCGGATACCGTTTTTTTTCAACACTCTTGTAATTTCCATATTCTTGAAAAAATCTCCACAATGGTGCATCTGGGAGCAAAAAAGTCACAGACCATTGTGTTAAGGGAACAATTTGCTACAACTTTTGTAGTAAAAGTTATTCTGTATTCTCCTCCGGATACCGTTTTTTTTCAACACTCTTGTAATTTCCACATTCTTGAAAAAATCTCCATATTGATGCACCTGGGAGCAAAAAAGTCACAGACCATTGTGTTAAGGGCAAAATTTGCTACAACTTTTGTAGTAAAAGTTTTTCTGTGTTCTGCTCCGGATACCGTTTTTTTTCAACACTCTTGTAATTTCCACATTCTTGAAAAAATCTCCACAATGGTGCATCTGGGAGCAAAAAAGTCACAGACCATTGTGTTAAGGGAACAATTTGCTACAACTTTTGTAGTAAAAGTTATTCTGTATTCTCCTCCGGATACCGTTTTTTTTCAACACTCTTGTAATTTCCACATTCTTGAAAAAATCTCCACAATGGTGCATCTGGGAGCAAAAAAGTCACAGACCATTGTGTTAAGGGAACAATTTGCTACAACTTTTGTAGTAAAAGTTATTCTGTATTCTCCTCCGAATACCGTTTTTTTTCAACACTCTTGTAATTTCCATATTCTTGAAAAAATCTCCACAACGGTGCATCTGGGAGCAAAAAAGTCACAGACCATTGTGTTAAGGGAGCAATTTGCTACAACTTTTGTAGTAAAAGTTATTCTGTATTCTCCTCCGGATACCGTTTTTTTTCAACACTCTTGTAATTTCCATATTCTTGAAAAAATCTCCATATTGATGCACCTGGGAGCAAAAAAGTCACAGACCATTGTGTTAAGGGCAAAATTTGCTACAACTTTTGTAGTAAAAGTTTTTCTGTGTTCTGCTCCGGATACCGTTTTTTTTCAACACTCTTGTAATTTCCACATTCTTGAAAAAATCTCCACAATGGTGCATCTGGGAGCAAAAAAGTTACAGACCATTGTGTTAAGGGCACAATTTGCTACAACTTTTGTGGTAAAAGTTTTTCTGTATTCTGCTCCGGATACCGTTTTTTTTCAACACTCTTGTAATTTCCACATTCTTGAAAAAATCTCCACAATGGTGCATCTGGGAGCAAAAAAGTCACAGACCATTGTGTTAAGGGCACAATTTGCTACAACTTTTGTAGTAAAAGTTTTTCTGTATTCTGCTCCGGATACCGTTTTTTTTCAACACTCTTGTAATTTGCACATTTTTCAAAAATTCTCCACATTGATGCATCTGGGAGCAAAAATGTTGGAGACCATTGTGTTAAGGGCACAATTTGCTACAACTTTTGTGGTAAAAGTTATTCTGTATTCTGCTCCGGATACCGTTTTTTTTCAACACTCTTGTAATTTGCACATTTTTCAAAAATTCTCCACATTGATGCATCTGGGAGCAAAAATGTTGGAGACCATTGTGTTAAGGGCACAATTTGCTACAACTTTTGTGGTAAAAGTTTTTCTGTATTCTGCTCCGGATACCGTTTTTTTTCAACACTCTTGTAATTTCCACATTCTTGAAAAAATCTCCATATTGATGCACCTGGGAGCAAAAAAGTCACAGACCATTGTGTTAAGGGCACAATTTACTACAACTTTTGTAGTAAAAGTTTTTCTGTATTCTGCTCCGAATACCGTTTTTTTTCAACACTCTTGTAATTTCCACATTCTTGAAAAAATCTCCATATTGATGCACCTGGGAGCAAAAAAGTCACAGACCATTGTGTTAAGGGAACAATTTGCTACAACTTTTGTAGTAAAAGTTATTCTGTATTCTCCTCCGGATACCGTTTTTTTTCAACACTCTTGTAATTTCCATATTCTTGAAAAAATCTCCACAATGGTGCATCTGGGAGCAAAAAAGTCACAGACCATTGTGTTAAGGGAACAATTTGCTACAACTTTTGTAGTAAAAGTTATTCTGTATTCTCCTCCGGATACCGTTTTTTTTCAACACTCTTGTAATTTCCACATTCTTGAAAAAATCTCCATATTGATGCACCTGGGAGCAAAAAAGTCACAGACCATTGTGTTAAGGGCAAAATTTGCTACAACTTTTGTAGTAAAAGTTTTTCTGTGTTCTGCTCCGGATACCGTTTTTTTTCAACACTCTTGTAATTTCCACATTCTTGAAAAAATCTCCACAATGGTGCATCTGGGAGCAAAAAAGTCACAGACCATTGTGTTAAGGGAACAATTTGCTACAACTTTTGTAGTAAAAGTTATTCTGTATTCTCCTCCGGATACCGTTTTTTTTCAACACTCTTGTAATTTCCACATTCTTGAAAAAATCTCCACAATGGTGCATCTGGGAGCAAAAAAGTTACAGACCATTGTGTTAAGGGCACAATTTGCTACAACTTTTGTAGTAAAAGTTTTTCTGTGTTCTGCTCCGGATACCGTTTTTTTTCAACACTCTTGTAATTTCCACATTCTTGAAAAAATCTCCACAATGGTGCATCTGGGAGCAAAAAAGTTACAGACCATTGTGTTAAGGGCACAATTTGCTACAACTTTTGTGGTAAAAGTTTTTCTGTATTCTGCTCCGGATACCGTTTTTTTTCAACACTCTTGTAATTTCCACATTCTTGAAAAAATCTCCACAATGGTGCATCTGGGAGCAAAAAAGTCACAGACCATTGTGTTAAGGGCACAATTTGCTACAACCTTTGTAGTAAAAGTTTTTCTGTATTCTGCTCCGGATACCGTTTTTTTTCAACACTCTTGTAATTTGCACATTTTTCAAAAATTCTCCACATTGATGCATCTGGGAGCAAAAATGTTGGAGACCATTGTGTTAAGGGCACAATTTGCTACAACTTTTGTGGTAAAAGTTATTCTGTATTCTGCTCCGGATACCGTTTTTTTTCAACACTCTTGTAATTTGCACATTTTTCAAAAATTCTCCACATTGATGCATCTGGGAGCAAAAATGTTGGAGACCATTGTGTTAAGGGCACAATTTGCTACAACTTTTGTGGTAAAAGTTTTTCTGTATTCTGCTCCGGATACCGTTTTTTTTCAACACTCTTGTAATTTCCACATTCTTGAAAAAATCTCCATATTGATGCACCTGGGAGCAAAAAAGTCACAGACCATTGTGTTAAGGGCACAATTTACTACAACTTTTGTAGTAAAAGTTTTTCTGTATTCTGCTCCGAATACCGTTTTTTTTCAACACTCTTGTAATTTCCACATTCTTGAAAAAATCTCCATATTGATGCACCTGGGAGCAAAAAAGTCACAGACCATTGTGTTAAGGGCACAATTTACTACAACTTTTGTAGTAAAAGTTTTTCTGTATTCTGCTCCGAATACCGTTTTTTTTCAACACTCTTGTAATTTCCACATTCTTGAAAAAATCTCCATATTGATGCACCTGGGAGCAAAAAAGTCACAGACCATTGTGTTAAGGGCAAAATTTGCTACAACTTTTGTAGTAAAAGTTTTTCTGTGTTCTGCTCCGGATACCGTTTTTTTTCAACACTCTTGTAATTTCCACATTCTTGAAAAAATCTCCACAATGGTGCATCTGGGAGCAAAAAAGTCACAGACCATTGTGTTAAGGGAACAATTTGCTACAACTTTTGTAGTAAAAGTTATTCTGTATTCTCCTCCGGATACCGTTTTTTTTCAACACTCTTGTAATTTCCACATTCTTGAAAAAATCTCCACAATGGTGCATCTGGGAGCAAAAAAGTTACAGACCATTGTGTTAAGGGCACAATTTGCTACAACTTTTGTGGTAAAAGTTTTTCTGTATTCTGCTCCGGATACCGTTTTTTTTCAACACTCTTGTAATTTCCACATTCTTGAAAAAATCTCCACAATGGTGCATCTGGGAGCAAAAAAGTCACAGACCATTGT
The DNA here is from genome assembly GCF_036711975.1 of Onthophagus taurus. Taxonomy (NCBI): domain Eukaryota; kingdom Metazoa; phylum Arthropoda; class Insecta; order Coleoptera; family Scarabaeidae; genus Onthophagus; species Onthophagus taurus. The sequence continues at coordinate 267,310 of NW_027248944.1, forward strand.
GTTAAGGGCACAATTTGCTACAACTTTTGTAGTAAAAGTTTTTCTGTATTCTGCTCCGGATACCGTTTTTTTTCAACACTCTTGTAATTTGCACATTTTTCAAAAATTCTCCACATTGATGCATCTGGGAGCAAAAATGTTGGAGACCATTGTGTTAAGGGCACAATTTGCTACAACTTTTGTGGTAAAAGTTATTCTGTATTCTGCTCCGGATACCGTTTTTTTTCAACACTCTTGTAATTTGCACATTTTTCAAAAATTCTCCACATTGATGCATCTGGGAGCAAAAATGTTGGAGACCATTGTGTTAAGGGCACAATTTGCTACAACTTTTGTGGTAAAAGTTTTTCTGTATTCTGCTCCGGATACCGTTTTTTTTCAACACTCTTGTAATTTCCACATTCTTGAAAAAATCTCCATATTGATGCACCTGGGAGCAAAAAAGTCACAGACCATTGTGTTAAGGGCACAATTTACTACAACTTTTGTAGTAAAAGTTTTTCTGTATTCTGCTCCGAATACCGTTTTTTTTCAACACTCTTGTAATTTCCACATTCTTGAAAAAATCTCCATATTGATGCACCTGGGAGCAAAAAAGTCACAGACCATTGTGTTAAGGGCACAATTTACTACAACTTTTGTAGTAAAAGTTTTTCTGTATTCTGCTCCGAATACCGTTTTTTTTCAACACTCTTGTAATTTCCACATTCTTGAAAAAATCTCCATATTGATGCACCTGGGAGCAAAAAAGTCACAGACCATTGTGTTAAGGGCAAAATTTGCTACAACTTTTGTAGTAAAAGTTTTTCTGTGTTCTGCTCCGGATACCGTTTTTTTTCAACACTCTTGTAATTTCCACATTCTTGAAAAAATCTCCACAATGGTGCATCTGGGAGCAAAAAAGTCACAGACCATTGTGTTAAGGGAACAATTTGCTACAACTTTTGTAGTAAAAGTTATTCTGTATTCTCCTCCGGATACCGTTTTTTTTCAACACTCTTGTAATTTCCACATTCTTGAAAAAATCTCCACAATGGTGCATCTGGGAGCAAAAAAGTTACAGACCATTGTGTTAAGGGCACAATTTGCTACAACTTTTGTAGTAAAAGTTTTTCTGTGTTCTGCTCCGGATACCGTTTTTTTTCAACACTCTTGTAATTTCCACATTCTTGAAAAAATCTCCACAATGGTGCATCTGGGAGCAAAAAAGTCACAGACCATTGTGTTAAGGGAACAATTTGTTACAACTTTTGTAGTAAAAGTTTTTCTGTATTCTGCTCCGGATACCGTTTTTTTTCAACACTCTTGTAATTTCCACATTCTTGAAAAAATCTCCACAATGGTGCATCTGGGAGCAAAAAAGTCACAGACCATTGTGTTAAGGGAACAATTTGCTACAACTTTTGTAGTAAAAGTTATTCTGTATTCTCCTCCGGATACCGTTTTTTTTCAACACTCTTGTAATTTCCATATTCTTGAAAAAATCTCCACAACGGTGCATCTGGGAGCAAAAAAGTCACAGACCATTGTGTTAAGGGAGCAATTTGCTACAACTTTTGTAGTAAAAGTTATTCTGTATTCTCCTCCGGATACCGTTTTTTTTCAACACTCTTGTAATTTCCACATTCTTGAAAAAATCTCCACAATGGTGCATCTGGGAGCAAAAAAGTTACAGACCATTGTGTTAAGGGCACAATTTGCTACAACTTTTGTATAAAAGTTTTTCTGTGTTCTGCTCCGGATACCGTTTTTTTTCAACACTCTTGTAATTTCCACATTCTTGAAAAAATCTCCACAATGGTGCATCTGGGAGCAAAAAAGTTACAGACCATTGTGTTAAGGGCACAATTTGCTACAACTTTTGTAGTAAAAGTTTTTCTGTGTTCTGCTCCGGATACCGTTTTTTTTCAACACTCTTGTAATTTCCACATTCTTGAAAAAATCTCCACAATGGTGCATCTGGGAGCAAAAAAGTCACAGACCATTGTGTTAAGGGAACAATTTGCTACAACTTTTGTAGTAAAAGTTTTTCTGTGTTCTGCTCCGGATACCGTTTTTTTTCAACACTCTTGTAATTTCCACATTCTTGAAAAAATCTCCACAATGGTGCATCTGGGAGCAAAAAAGTTACAGACCATTGTGTTAAGGGCACAATTTGCTACAACTTTTGTAGTAAAAGTTTTTCTGTGTTCTGCTCCGGATACCGTTTTTTTTCAACACTCTTGTAATTTCCACATTCTTGAAAAAATCTCCACAATGGTGCATCTGGGAGCAAAAAAGTCAGAGACCATTGTGTTAAGGGAACAATTTGCTACAACTTTTGTAGTAAAAGTTTTTCTGTGTTCTGCTCCGGATACCGTTTTTTTTCAACACTCTTGTAATTTCCACATTCTTGAAAAAATCTCCACAATGGTGCATCTGGGAGCAAAAAAGTCACAGACCATTGTGTTAAGGGAACAATTTGCTACAACTTTTGTAGTAAAAGTTATTCTGTATTCTCCTCCGGATACCGTTTTTTTTCAACACTCTTGTAATTTCCATATTCTTGAAAAAATCTCCACAATGGTGCATCTAGGAGCAAAAAAGTCACAGACCATTGTGTTAAGGGAACAATTTGCTACAACTTTTGTAGTAAAAGTTATTCTGTATTCTCCTCCGGATACCGTTTTTTTTCAACACTCTTGTAATTTCCACATTCTTGAAAAAATCTCCATATTGATGCACCTGGGAGCAAAAAAGTCACAGACCATTGTGTTAAGGGCAAAATTTGCTACAACTTTTGTAGTAAAAGTTTTTCTGTGTTCTGCTCCGGATACCGTTTTTTTTCAACACTCTTGTAATTTCCACATTCTTGAAAAAATCTCCACAATGGTGCATCTGGGAGCAAAAAAGTCACAGACCATTGTGTTAAGGGAACAATTTGCTACAACTTTTGTAGTAAAAGTTATTCTGTATTCTCCTCCGGATACCGTTTTTTTTCAACACTCTTGTAATTTCCACATTCTTGAAAAAATCTCCACAATGGTGCATCTGGGAGCAAAAAAGTTACAGACCATTGTGTTAAGGGCACAATTTGCTACAACTTTTGTAGTAAAAGTTTTTCTGTGTTCTGCTCCGGATACCGTTTTTTTTCAACACTCTTGTAATTTCCACATTCTTGAAAAAATCTCCACAATGGTGCATCTGGGAGCAAAAAAGTCACAGACCATTGTGTTAAGGGAACAATTTGCTACAACTTTTGTAGTAAAAGTTATTCTGTATTCTCCTCCGGATACCGTTTTTTTTCAACACTCTTGTAATTTCCATATTCTTGAAAAAATCTCCACAACGGTGCATCTGGGAGCAAAAAAGTCACAGACCATTGTGTTAAGGGAGCAATTTGCTACAACTTTTGTAGTAAAAGTTATTCTGTATTCTCCTCCGGATACCGTTTTTTTTCAACACTCTTGTAATTTCCACATTCTTGAAAAAATCTCCACAATGGTGCATCTGGGAGCAAAAAAGTTACAGACCATTGTGTTAAGGGCACAATTTGCTACAACTTTTGTATAAAAGTTTTTCTGTGTTCTGCTCCGGATACCGTTTTTTTTCAACACTCTTGTAATTTCCACATTCTTGAAAAAATCTCCACAATGGTGCATCTGGGAGCAAAAAAGTTACAGACCATTGTGTTAAGGGCACAATTTGCTACAACTTTTGTAGTAAAAGTTTTTCTGTGTTCTGCTCCGGATACCGTTTTTTTTCAACACTCTTGTAATTTCCACATTCTTGAAAAAATCTCCACAATGGTGCATCTGGGAGCAAAAAAGTCACAGACCATTGTGTTAAGGGAACAATTTGCTACAACTTTTGTAGTAAAAGTTTTTCTGTGTTCTGCTCCGGATACCGTTTTTTTTCAACACTCTTGTAATTTCCACATTCTTGAAAAAATCTCCACAATGGTGCATCTGGGAGCAAAAAAGTTACAGACCATTGTGTTAAGGGCACAATTTGCTACAACTTTTGTAGTAAAAGTTTTTCTGTGTTCTGCTCCGGATACCGTTTTTTTTCAACACTCTTGTAATTTCCACATTCTTGAAAAAATCTCCACAATGGTGCATCTGGGAGCAAAAAAGTCAGAGACCATTGTGTTAAGGGAACAATTTGCTACAACTTTTGTAGTAAAAGTTTTTCTGTGTTCTGCTCCGGATACCGTTTTTTTTCAACACTCTTGTAATTTCCACATTCTTGAAAAAATCTCCACAATGGTGCATCTGGGAGCAAAAAAGTCACAGACCATTGTGTTAAGGGAACAATTTGCTACAACTTTTGTAGTAAAAGTTATTCTGTATTCTCCTCCGGATACCGTTTTTTTTCAACACTCTTGTAATTTCCATATTCTTGAAAAAATCTCCACAATGGTGCATCTAGGAGCAAAAAAGTCACAGACCATTGTGTTAAGGGAACAATTTGCTACAACTTTTGTAGTAAAAGTTATTCTGTATTCTCCTCCGGATACCGTTTTTTTTCAACACTCTTGTAATTTCCACATTCTTGAAAAAATCTCCATATTGATGCACCTGGGAGCAAAAAAGTCACAGACCATTGTGTTAAGGGCAAAATTTGCTACAACTTTTGTAGTAAAAGTTTTTCTGTGTTCTGCTCCGGATACCGTTTTTTTTCAACACTCTTGTAATTTCCACATTCTTGAAAAAATCTCCACAATGGTGCATCTGGGAGCAAAAAAGTCACAGACCATTGTGTTAAGGGAACAATTTGCTACAACTTTTGTAGTAAAAGTTATTCTGTATTCTCCTCCGGATACCGTTTTTTTTCAACACTCTTGTAATTTCCACATTCTTGAAAAAATCTCCACAATGGTGCATCTGGGAGCAAAAAAGTTACAGACCATTGTGTTAAGGGCACAATTTGCTACAACTTTTGTAGTAAAAGTTTTTCTGTGTTCTGCTCCGGATACCGTTTTTTTTCAACACTCTTGTAATTTCCACATTCTTGAAAAAATCTCCACAATGGTGCATCTGGGAGCAAAAAAGTCACAGACCATTGTGTTAAGGGAACAATTTGCTACAACTTTTGTAGTAAAAGTTTTTCTGTATTCTGCTCCGGATACCGTTTTTTTTCAACACTCTTGTAATTTCCACATTCTTGAAAAAATCTCCACAATGGTGCATCTGGGAGCAAAAAAGTCACAGACCATTGTGTTAAGGGAACAATTTGCTACAACTTTTGTAGTAAAAGTTATTCTGTATTCTCCTCCGGATACCGTTTTTTTTCAACACTCTTGTAATTTCCATATTCTTGAAAAAATCTCCACAACGGTGCATCTGGGAGCAAAAAAGTCACAGACCATTGTGTTAAGGGAGCAATTTGCTACAACTTTTGTAGTAAAAGTTATTCTGTATTCTCCTCCGGATACCGTTTTTTTTCAACACTCTTGTAATTTCCACATTCTTGAAAAAATCTCCACAATGGTGCATCTGGGAGCAAAAAAGTTACAGACCATTGTGTTAAGGGCACAATTTGCTACAACTTTTGTATAAAAGTTTTTCTGTGTTCTGCTCCGGATACCGTTTTTTTTCAACACTCTTGTAATTTCCACATTCTTGAAAAAATCTCCACAATGGTGCATCTGGGAGCAAAAAAGTTACAGACCATTGTGTTAAGGGCACAATTTGCTACAACTTTTGTAGTAAAAGTTTTTCTGTGTTCTGCTCCGGATACCGTTTTTTTTCAACACTCTTGTAATTTCCACATTCTTGAAAAAATCTCCACAATGGTGCATCTGGGAGCAAAAAAGTCACAGACCATTGTGTTAAGGGAACAATTTGCTACAACTTTTGTAGTAAAAGTTTTTCTGTATTCTGCTCCGGATACCGTTTTTTTTCAACACTCTTGTAATTTCCACATTCTTGAAAAAATCTCCACAATGGTGCATCTGGGAGCAAAAAAGTCACAGACCATTGTGTTAAGGGAACAATTTGCTACAACTTTTGTAGTAAAAGTTATTCTGTATTCTCCTCCGGATACCGTTTTTTTTCAACACTCTTGTAATTTCCATATTCTTGAAAAAATCTCCACAACGGTGCATCTGGGAGCAAAAAAGTCACAGACCATTGTGTTAAGGGAGCAATTTGCTACAACTTTTGTAGTAAAAGTTATTCTGTATTCTCCTCCGGATACCGTTTTTTTTCAACACTCTTGTAATTTCCACATTCTTGAAAAAATCTCCACAATGGTGCATCTGGGAGCAAAAAAGTTACAGACCATTGTGTTAAGGGCACAATTTGCTACAACTTTTGTATAAAAGTTTTTCTGTGTTCTGCTCCGGATACCGTTTTTTTTCAACACTCTTGTAATTTCCACATTCTTGAAAAAATCTCCACAATGGTGCATCTGGGAGCAAAAAAGTTACAGACCATTGTGTTAAGGGCACAATTTGCTACAACTTTTGTAGTAAAAGTTTTTCTGTGTTCTGCTCCGGATACCGTTTTTTTTCAACACTCTTGTAATTTCCACATTCTTGAAAAAATCTCCACAATGGTGCATCTGGGAGCAAAAAAGTCACAGACCATTGTGTTAAGGGAACAATTTGCTACAACTTTTGTAGTAAAAGTTTTTCTGTGTTCTGCTCCGGATACCGTTTTTTTTCAACACTCTTGTAATTTCCACATTCTTGAAAAAATCTCCACAATGGTGCATCTGGGAGCAAAAAAGTTACAGACCATTGTGTTAAGGGCACAATTTGCTACAACTTTTGTAGTAAAAGTTTTTCTGTGTTCTGCTCCGGATACCGTTTTTTTTCAACACTCTTGTAATTTCCACATTCTTGAAAAAATCTCCACAATGGTGCATCTGGGAGCAAAAAAGTCACAGACCATTGTGTTAAGGGAACAATTTGCTACAACTTTTGTAGTAAAAGTTATTCTGTATTCTCCTCCGGATACCGTTTTTTTTCAACACTCTTGTAATTTCCATATTCTTGAAAAAATCTCCACAATGGTGCATCTGGGAGCAAAAAAGTCACAGACCATTGTGTTAAGGGAACAATTTGCTACAACTTTTGTAGTAAAAGTTATTCTGTATTTTCCTCCGGATACCGTTTTTTTTCAACACTCTTGTAATTTCCACATTCTTGAAAAAATCTCCACAATGGTGCATCTGGGAGCAAAAAAGTTACAGACCATTGTGTTAAGGGCACAATTTGCTACAACTTTTGTGGTAAAAGTTTTTCTGTATTCTGCTCCGGATACCGTTTTTTTTCAACACTCTTGTAATTTCCACATTCTTGAAAAAATCTCCACAATGGTGCATCTGGGAGCAAAAAAGTCACAGACCATTGTGTTAAGGGCACAATTTGCTACAACTTTTGTAGTAAAAGTTTTTCTGTATTCTGCTCCGGATACCGTTTTTTTTCAACACTCTTGTAATTTGCACATTTTTCAAAAATTCTCCACATTGATGCATCTGGGAGCAAAAATGTTGGAGACCATTGTGTTAAGGGCACAATTTGCTACAACTTTTGTGGTAAAAGTTATTCTGTATTCTGCTCCGGATACCGTTTTTTTTCAACACTCTTGTAATTTGCACATTTTTCAAAAATTCTCCACATTGATGCATCTGGGAGCAAAAATGTTGGAGACCATTGTGTTAAGGGCACAATTTGCTACAACTTTTGTGGTAAAAGTTTTTCTGTATTCTGCTCCGGATACCGTTTTTTTTCAACACTCTTGTAATTTCCACATTCTTGAAAAAATCTCCACAATGGTGCATCTGGGAGCAAAAAAGTCACAGACCATTGTGTTAAGGGCACAATTTGCTACAACTTTTGTAGTAAAAGTTTTTCTGTATTCTGCTCCGGATACCGTTTTTTTTCAACACTCTTGTAATTTGCACATTTTTCAAAAATTCTCCACATTGATGCATCTGGGAGCAAAAATGTTGGAGACCATTGTGTTAAGGGCACAATTTGCTACAACTTTTGTGGTAAAAGTTATTCTGTATTCTGCTCCGGATACCGTTTTTTTTCAACACTCTTGTAATTTGCACATTTTTCAAAAATTCTCCACATTGATGCATCTGGGAGCAAAAATGTTGGAGACCATTGTGTTAAGGGCACAATTTGCTACAACTTTTGTGGTAAAAGTTTTTCTGTATTCTGCTCCGGATACCGTTTTTTTTCAACACTCTTGTAATTTCCACATTCTTGAAAAAATCTCCATATTGATGCACCTGGGAGCAAAAAAGTCACAGACCATTGTGTTAAGGGCACAATTTACTACAACTTTTGTAGTAAAAGTTTTTCTGTATTCTGCTCCGAATACCGTTTTTTTTCAACACTCTTGTAATTTCCACATTCTTGAAAAAATCTCCATATTGATGCACCTGGGAGCAAAAAAGTCACAGACCATTGTGTTAAGGGCACAATTTACTACAACTTTTGTAGTAAAAGTTTTTCTGTATTCTGCTCCGAATACCGTTTTTTTTCAACACTCTTGTAATTTCCACATTCTTGAAAAAATCTCCATATTGATGCACCTGGGAGCAAAAAAGTCACAGACCATTGTGTTAAGGGCAAAATTTGCTACAACTTTTGTAGTAAAAGTTTTTCTGTGTTCTGCTCCGGATACCGTTTTTTTTCAACACTCTTGTAATTTCCACATTCTTGAAAAAATCTCCACAATGGTGCATCTGGGAGCAAAAAAGTCACAGACCATTGTGTTAAGGGAACAATTTGCTACAACTTTTGTAGTAAAAGTTATTCTGTATTCTCCTCCGGATACCGTTTTTTTTCAACACTCTTGTAATTTCCACATTCTTGAAAAAATCTCCACAATGGTGCATCTGGGAGCAAAAAAGTTACAGACCATTGTGTTAAGGGCACAATTTGCTACAACTTTTGTAGTAAAAGTTTTTCTGTGTTCTGCTCCGGATACCGTTTTTTTTCAACACTCTTGTAATTTCCACATTCTTGAAAAAATCTCCACAATGGTGCATCTGGGAGCAAAAAAGTCACAGACCATTGTGTTAAGGGAACAATTTGTTACAACTTTTGTAGTAAAAGTTTTTCTGTATTCTGCTCCGGATACCGTTTTTTTTCAACACTCTTGTAATTTCCACATTCTTGAAAAAATCTCCACAATGGTGCATCTGGGAGCAAAAAAGTCACAGACCATTGTGTTAAGGGAACAATTTGCTACAACTTTTGTAGTAAAAGTTATTCTGTATTCTCCTCCGGATACCGTTTTTTTTCAACACTCTTGTAATTTCCATATTCTTGAAAAAATCTCCACAACGGTGCATCTGGGAGCAAAAAAGTCACAGACCATTGTGTTAAGGGAGCAATTTGCTACAACTTTTGTAGTAAAAGTTATTCTGTATTCTCCTCCGGATACCGTTTTTTTTCAACACTCTTGTAATTTCCACATTCTTGAAAAAATCTCCACAATGGTGCATCTGGGAGCAAAAAAGTTACAGACCATTGTGTTAAGGGCACAATTTGCTACAACTTTTGTATAAAAGTTTTTCTGTGTTCTGCTCCGGATACCGTTTTTTTTCAACACTCTTGTAATTTCCACATTCTTGAAAAAATCTCCACAATGGTGCATCTGGGAGCAAAAAAGTTACAGACCATTGTGTTAAGGGCACAATTTGCTACAACTTTTGTAGTAAAAGTTTTTCTGTGTTCTGCTCCGGATACCGTTTTTTTTCAACACTCTTGTAATTTCCACATTCTTGAAAAAATCTCCACAATGGTGCATCTGGGAGCAAAAAAGTCACAGACCATTGTGTTAAGGGAACAATTTGCTACAACTTTTGTAGTAAAAGTTTTTCTGTGTTCTGCTCCGGATACCGTTTTTTTTTAACACTCTTGTAATTTCCACATTCTTGAAAAAATCTCCACAATGGTGCATCTGGGAGCAAAAAAGTTACAGACCATTGTGTTAAGGGCACAATTTGCTACAACTTTTGTAGTAAAAGTTTTTCTGTGTTCTGCTCCGGATACCGTTTTTTTTCAACACTCTTGTAATTTCCACATTCTTGAAAAAATCTCCACAATGGTGCATCTGGGAGCAAAAAAGTCAGAGACCATTGTGTTAAGGGAACAATTTGCTACAGCTTTTGTAGTAAAAGTTTTTCTGTGTTCTGCTCCGGATACCGTTTTTTTTCAACACTCTTGTAATTTCCACATTCTTGAAAAAATCTCCACAATGGTGCATCTGGGAGCAAAAAAGTCACAGACCATTGTGTTAAGGGAACAATTTGCTACAACTTTTGTAGTAAAAGTTATTCTGTATTCTCCTCCGGATACCGTTTTTTTTCAACACTCTTGTAATTTCCATATTCTTGAAAAAATCTCCACAATGGTGCATCTAGGAGCAAAAAAGTCACAGACCATTGTGTTAAGGGAACAATTTGCTACAACTTTTGTAGTAAAAGTTATTCTGTATTCTCCTCCGGATACCGTTTTTTTTCAACACTCTTGTAATTTCCACATTCTTGAAAAAATCTCCATATTGATGCACCTGGGAGCAAAAAAGTCACAGACCATTGTGTTAAGGGCAAAATTTGCTACAACTTTTGTAGTAAAAGTTTTTCTGTGTTCTGCTCCGGATACCGTTTTTTTTCAACACTCTTGTAATTTCCACATTCTTGAAAAAATCTCCACAATGGTGCATCTGGGAGCAAAAAAGTCACAGACCATTGTGTTAAGGGAACAATTTGCTACAACTTTTGTAGTAAAAGTTATTCTGTATTCTCCTCCGGATACCGTTTTTTTTCAACACTCTTGTAATTTCCACATTCTTGAAAAAATCTCCACAATGGTGCATCTGGGAGCAAAAAAGTTACAGACCATTGTGTTAAGGGCACAATTTGCTACAACTTTTGTAGTAAAAGTTTTTCTGTGTTCTGCTCCGGATACCGTTTTTTTTCAACACTCTTGTAATTTCCACATTCTTGAAAAAATCTCCACAATGGTGCATCTGGGAGCAAAAAAGTCACAGACCATTGTGTTAAGGGAACAATTTGCTACAACTTTTGTAGTAAAAGTTATTCTGTATTCTCCTCCGGATACCGTTTTTTTTCAACACTCTTGTAATTTCCATATTCTTGAAAAAATCTCCACAACGGTGCATCTGGGAGCAAAAAAGTCACAGACCATTGTGTTAAGGGAGCAATTTGCTACAACTTTTGTAGTAAAAGTTATTCTGTATTCTCCTCCGGATACCGTTTTTTTTCAACACTCTTGTAATTTCCACATTCTTGAAAAAATCTCCACAATGGTGCATCTGGGAGCAAAAAAGTTACAGACCATTGTGTTAAGGGCACAATTTGCTACAACTTTTGTATAAAAGTTTTTCTGTGTTCTGCTCCGGATACCGTTTTTTTTCAACACTCTTGTAATTTCCACATTCTTGAAAAAATCTCCACAATGGTGCATCTGGGAGCAAAAAAGTTACAGACCATTGTGTTAAGGGCACAATTTGCTACAACTTTTGTAGTAAAAGTTTTTCTGTGTTCTGCTCCGGATACCGTTTTTTTTCAACACTCTTGTAATTTCCACATTCTTGAAAAAATCTCCACAATGGTGCATCTGGGAGCAAAAAAGTCACAGACCATTGTGTTAAGGGAACAATTTGCTACAACTTTTGTAGTAAAAGTTTTTCTGTGTTCTGCTCCGGATACCGTTTTTTTTCAACACTCTTGTAATTTCCACATTCTTGAAAAAATCTCCACAATGGTGCATCTGGGAGCAAAAAAGTTACAGACCATTGTGTTAAGGGCACAATTTGCTACAACTTTTGTAGTAAAAGTTTTTCTGTGTTCTGCTCCGGATACCGTTTTTTTTCAACACTCTTGTAATTTCCACATTCTTGAAAAAATCTCCACAATGGTGCATCTGGGAGCAAAAAAGTCAGAGACCATTGTGTTAAGGGAACAATTTGCTACAACTTTTGTAGTAAAAGTTTTTCTGTGTTCTGCTCCGGATACCGTTTTTTTTCAACACTCTTGTAATTTCCACATTCTTGAAAAAATCTCCACAATGGTGCATCTGGGAGCAAAAAAGTCACAGACCATTGTGTTAAGGGAACAATTTGCTACAACTTTTGTAGTAAAAGTTATTCTGTATTCTCCTCCGGATACCGTTTTTTTTCAACACTCTTGTAATTTCCATATTCTTGAAAAAATCTCCACAATGGTGCATCTAGGAGCAAAAAAGTCACAGACCATTGTGTTAAGGGAACAATTTGCTACAACTTTTGTAGTAAAAGTTATTCTGTATTCTCCTCCGGATACCGTTTTTTTTCAACACTCTTGTAATTTCCACATTCTTGAAAAAATCTCCATATTGATGCACCTGGGAGCAAAAAAGTCACAGACCATTGTGTTAAGGGCAAAATTTGCTACAACTTTTGTAGTAAAAGTTTTTCTGTGTTCTGCTCCGGATACCGTTTTTTTTCAACACTCTTGTAATTTCCACATTCTTGAAAAAATCTCCACAATGGTGCATCTGGGAGCAAAAAAGTCACAGACCATTGTGTTAAGGGAACAATTTGCTACAACTTTTGTAGTAAAAGTTATTCTGTATTCTCCTCCGGATACCGTTTTTTTTCAACACTCTTGTAATTTCCACATTCTTGAAAAAATCTCCACAATGGTGCATCTGGGAGCAAAAAAGTTACAGACCATTGTGTTAAGGGCACAATTTGCTACAACTTTTGTAGTAAAAGTTTTTCTGTGTTCTGCTCCGGATACCGTTTTTTTTCAACACTCTTGTAATTTCCACATTCTTGAAAAAATCTCCACAATGGTGCATCTGGGAGCAAAAAAGTCACAGACCATTGTGTTAAGGGAACAATTTGCTACAACTTTTGTAGTAAAAGTTTTTCTGTATTCTGCTCCGGATACCGTTTTTTTTCAACACTCTTGTAATTTCCACATTCTTGAAAAAATCTCCACAATGGTGCATCTGGGAGCAAAAAAGTCACAGACCATTGTGTTAAGGGAACAATTTGCTACAACTTTTGTAGTAAAAGTTATTCTGTATTCTCCTCCGGATACCGTTTTTTTTCAACACTCTTGTAATTTCCATATTCTTGAAAAAATCTCCACAACGGTGCATCTGGGAGCAAAAAAGTCACAGACCATTGTGTTAAGGGAGCAATTTGCTACAACTTTTGTAGTAAAAGTTATTCTGTATTCTCCTCCGGATACCGTTTTTTTTCAACACTCTTGTAATTTCCACATTCTTGAAAAAATCTCCACAATGGTGCATCTGGGAGCAAAAAAGTTACAGACCATTGTGTTAAGGGCACAATTTGCTACAACTTTTGTATAAAAGTTTTTCTGTGTTCTGCTCCGGATACCGTTTTTTTTCAACACTCTTGTAATTTCCACATTCTTGAAAAAATCTCCACAATGGTGCATCTGGGAGCAAAAAAGTTACAGACCATTGTGTTAAGGGCACAATTTGCTACAACTTTTGTAGTAAAAGTTTTTCTGTGTTCTGCTCCGGATACCGTTTTTTTTCAACACTCTTGTAATTTCCACATTCTTGAAAAAATCTCCACAATGGTGCATCTGGGAGCAAAAAAGTCACAGACCATTGTGTTAAGGGAACAATTTGCTACAACTTTTGTAGTAAAAGTTTTTCTGTATTCTGCTCCGGATACCGTTTTTTTTCAACACTCTTGTAATTTCCACATTCTTGAAAAAATCTCCACAATGGTGCATCTGGGAGCAAAAAAGTCACAGACCATTGTGTTAAGGGAACAATTTGCTACAACTTTTGTAGTAAAAGTTATTCTGTATTCTCCTCCGGATACCGTTTTTTTTCAACACTCTTGTAATTTCCATATTCTTGAAAAAATCTCCACAACGGTGCATCTGGGAGCAAAAAAGTCACAGACCATTGTGTTAAGGGAGCAATTTGCTACAACTTTTGTAGTAAAAGTTATTCTGTATTCTCCTCCGGATACCGTTTTTTTTCAACACTCTTGTAATTTCCACATTCTTGAAAAAATCTCCACAATGGTGCATCTGGGAGCAAAAAAGTTACAGACCATTGTGTTAAGGGCACAATTTGCTACAACTTTTGTATAAAAGTTTTTCTGTGTTCTGCTCCGGATACCGTTTTTTTTCAACACTCTTGTAATTTCCACATTCTTGAAAAAATCTCCACAATGGTGCATCTGGGAGCAAAAAAGTTACAGACCATTGTGTTAAGGGCACAATTTGCTACAACTTTTGTAGTAAAAGTTTTTCTGTGTTCTGCTCCGGATACCGTTTTTTTTCAACACTCTTGTAATTTCCACATTCTTGAAAAAATCTCCACAATGGTGCATCTGGGAGCAAAAAAGTCACAGACCATTGTGTTAAGGGAACAATTTGCTACAACTTTTGTAGTAAAAGTTTTTCTGTGTTCTGCTCCGGATACCGTTTTTTTTCAACACTCTTGTAATTTCCACATTCTTGAAAAAATCTCCACAATGGTGCATCTGGGAGCAAAAAAGTTACAGACCATTGTGTTAAGGGCACAATTTGCTACAACTTTTGTAGTAAAAGTTTTTCTGTGTTCTGCTCCGGATACCGTTTTTTTTCAACACTCTTGTAATTTCCACATTCTTGAAAAAATCTCCACAATGGTGCATCTGGGAGCAAAAAAGTCACAGACCATTGTGTTAAGGGAACAATTTGCTACAACTTTTGTAGTAAAAGTTATTCTGTATTCTCCTCCGGATACCGTTTTTTTTCAACACTCTTGTAATTTCCATATTCTTGAAAAAATCTCCACAATGGTGCATCTGGGAGCAAAAAAGTCACAGACCATTGTGTTAAGGGAACAATTTGCTACAACTTTTGTAGTAAAAGTTATTCTGTATTTTCCTCCGGATACCGTTTTTTTTCAACACTCTTGTAATTTCCACATTCTTGAAAAAATCTCCACAATGGTGCATCTGGGAGCAAAAAAGTTACAGACCATTGTGTTAAGGGCACAATTTGCTACAACTTTTGTAGTAAAAGTTTTTCTGTGTTCTGCTCCGGATACCGTTTTTTTTCAACACTCTTGTAATTTCCACATTCTTGAAAAAATCTCCACAATGGTGCATCTGGGAGCAAAAAAGTCACAGACCATTGTGTTAAGGGAACAATTTGCTACAACTTTTGTAGTAAAAGTTTTTCTGTGTTCTGCTCCGGATACCGTTTTTTTTCAACACTCTTGTAATTTCCACATTCTTGAAAAAATCTCCACAATGGTGCATCTGGGAGCAAAAAAGTTACAGACCATTGTGTTAAGGGCACAATTTGCTACAACTTTTGTAGTAAAAGTTTTTCTGTGTTCTGCTCCGGATACCGTTTTTTTTCAACACTCTTGTAATTTCCACATTCTTGAAAAAATCTCCACAATGGTGCATCTGGGAGCAAAAAAGTCACAGACCATTGTGTTAAGGGAACAATTTGCTACAACTTTTGTAGTAAAAGTTATTCTGTATTCTCCTCCGGATACCGTTTTTTTTCAACACTCTTGTAATTTCCATATTCTTGAAAAAATCTCCACAATGGTGCATCTGGGAGCAAAAAAGTCACAGACCATTGTGTTAAGGGAACAATTTGCTACAACTTTTGTAGTAAAAGTTATTCTGTATTCTCCTCCGGATACCGTTTTTTTTCAACACTCTTGTAATTTCCACATTCTTGAAAAAATCTCCACAATGGTGCATCTGGGAGCAAAAAAGTTACAGACCATTGTGTTAAGGGCACAATTTGCTACAACTTTTGTAGTAAAAGTTTTTCTGTGTTCTGCTCCGGATACCGTTTTTTTTCAACACTCTTGTAATTTCCACATTCTTGAAAAAATCTCCACAATGGTGCATCTGGGAGCAAAAAAGTCACAGACCATTGTGTTAAGGGAACAATTTGCTACAACTTTTGTAGTAAAAGTTTTTCTGTGTTCTGCTCCGGATACCGTTTTTTTTCAACACTCTTGTAATTTCCACATTCTTGAAAAAATCTCCACAATGGTGCATCTGGGAGCAAAAAAGTTACAGACCATTGTGTTAAGGGCACAATTTGCTACAACTTTTGTAGTAAAAGTTTTTCTGTGTTCTGCTCCGGATACCGTTTTTTTTCAACACTCTTGTAATTTCCACATTCTTGAAAAAATCTCCACAATGGTGCATCTGGGAGCAAAAAAGTCACAGACCATTGTGTTAAGGGAACAATTTGCTACAACTTTTGTAGTAAAAGTTATTCTGTATTCTCCTCCGGATACCGTTTTTTTTCAACACTCTTGTAATTTCCATATTCTTGAAAAAATCTCCACAATGGTGCATCTGGGAGCAAAAAAGTCACAGACCATTGTGTTAAGGGAACAATTTGCTACAACTTTTGTAGTAAAAGTTTTTCTGTGTTCTGCTCCGGATACCGTTTTTTTTCAACACTCTTGTAATTTCCACATTCTTGAAAAAATCTCCACAATGGTGCATCTGGGAGCAAAAAAGTTACAGACCATTGTGTTAAGGGCACAATTTGCTACAACTTTTGTAGTAAAAGTTTTTCTGTGTTCTGCTCCGGATACCGTTTTTTTTCAACACTCTTGTAATTTCCACATTCTTGAAAAAATCTCCACAATGGTGCATCTGGGAGCAAAAAAGTCACAGACCATTGTGTTAAGGGAACAATTTGCTACAACTTTTGTAGTAAAAGTTATTCTGTATTCTCCTCCGGATACCGTTTTTTTTCAACACTCTTGTAATTTCCATATTCTTGAAAAAATCTCCACAATGGTGCATCTGGGAGCAAAAAAGTCACAGACCATTGTGTTAAGGGAACAATTTGCTACAACTTTTGTAGTAAAAGTTATTCTGTATTCTCCTCCGGATACCGTTTTTTTTCAACACTCTTGTAATTTCCACATTCTTGAAAAAATCTCCATATTGATGCACCTGGGAGCAAAAAAGTCACAGACCATTGTGTTAAGGGCAAAATTTGCTACAACTTTTGTAGTAAAAGTTTTTCTGTGTTCTGCTCCGGATACCGTTTTTTTTCAACACTCTTGTAATTTCCACATTCTTGAAAAAATCTCCACAATGGTGCATCTGGGAGCAAAAAAGTCACAGACCATTGTGTTAAGGGAACAATTTGCTACAACTTTTGTAGTAAAAGTTATTCTGTATTCTCCTCCGGATACCGTTTTTTTTCAACACTCTTGTAATTTCCACATTCTTGAAAAAATCTCCACAATGGTGCATCTGGGAGCAAAAAAGTTACAGACCATTGTGTTAAGGGCACAATTTGCTACAACTTTTGTAGTAAAAGTTTTTCTGTGTTCTGCTCCGGATACCGTTTTTTTTCAACACTCTTGTAATTTCCACATTCTTGAAAAAATCTCCACAATGGTGCATCTGGGAGCAAAAAAGTCACAGACCATTGTGTTAAGGGAACAATTTGCTACAACTTTTGTAGTAAAAGTTTTTCTGTATTCTGCTCCGGATACCGTTTTTTTTCAACACTCTTGTAATTTCCACATTCTTGAAAAAATCTCCACAATGGTGCATCTGGGAGCAAAAAAGTCACAGACCATTGTGTTAAGGGAACAACTTGCTACAACTTTTGTAGTAAAAGTTATTCTGTATTCTCCTCCGGATACCGTTTTTTTTCAACACTCTTGTAATTTCCATATTCTTGAAAAAATCTCCACAACGGTGCATCTGGGAGCAAAAAAGTCACAGACCATTGTGTTAAGGGAGCAATTTGCTACAACTTTTGTAGTAAAAGTTATTCTGTATTCTCCTCCGGATACCGTTTTTTTTCAACACTCTTGTAATTTCCACATTCTTGAAAAAATCTCCACAATGGTGCATCTGGGAGCAAAAAAGTTACAGACCATTGTGTTAAGGGCACAATTTGCTACAACTTTTGTATAAAAGTTTTTCTGTGTTCTGCTCCGGATACCGTTTTTTTTCAACACTCTTGTAATTTCCACATTCTTGAAAAAATCTCCACAATGGTGCATCTGGGAGCAAAAAAGTTACAGACCATTGTGTTAAGGGCACAATTTGCTACAACTTTTGTAGTAAAAGTTTTTCTGTGTTCTGCTCCGGATACCGTTTTTTTTCAACACTCTTGTAATTTCCACATTCTTGAAAAAATCTCCACAATGGTGCATCTGGGAGCAAAAAAGTCACAGACCATTGTGTTAAGGGAACAATTTGCTACAACTTTTGTAGTAAAAGTTTTTCTGTATTCTGCTCCGGATACCGTTTTTTTTCAACACTCTTGTAATTTCCACATTCTTGAAAAAATCTCCACAATGGTGCATCTGGGAGCAAAAAAGTCACAGACCATTGTGTTAAGGGAACAATTTGCTACAACTTTTGTAGTAAAAGTTATTCTGTATTCTCCTCCGGATACCGTTTTTTTTCAACACTCTTGTAATTTCCATATTCTTGAAAAAATCTCCACAACGGTGCATCTGGGAGCAAAAAAGTCACAGACCATTGTGTTAAGGGAGCAATTTGCTACAACTTTTGTAGTAAAAGTTATTCTGTATTCTCCTCCGGATACCGTTTTTTTTCAACACTCTTGTAATTTCCACATTCTTGAAAAAATCTCCACAATGGTGCATCTGGGAGCAAAAAAGTTACAGACCATTGTGTTAAGGGCACAATTTGCTACAACTTTTGTATAAAAGTTTTTCTGTGTTCTGCTCCGGATACCGTTTTTTTTCAACACTCTTGTAATTTCCACATTCTTGAAAAAATCTCCACAATGGTGCATCTGGGAGCAAAAAAGTTACAGACCATTGTGTTAAGGGCACAATTTGCTACAACTTTTGTAGTAAAAGTTTTTCTGTGTTCTGCTCCGGATACCGTTTTTTTTCAACACTCTTGTAATTTCCACATTCTTGAAAAAATCTCCACAATGGTGCATCTGGGAGCAAAAAAGTCACAGACCATTGTGTTAAGGGAACAATTTGCTACAACTTTTGTAGTAAAAGTTTTTCTGTGTTCTGCTCCGGATACCGTTTTTTTTCAACACTCTTGTAATTTCCACATTCTTGAAAAAATCTCCACAATGGTGCATCTGGGAGCAAAAAAGTTACAGACCATTGTGTTAAGGGCACAATTTGCTACAACTTTTGTAGTAAAAGTTTTTCTGTGTTCTGCTCCGGATACCGTTTTTTTTCAACACTCTTGTAATTTCCACATTCTTGAAAAAATCTCCACAATGGTGCATCTGGGAGCAAAAAAGTTACAGACCATTGTGTTAAGGGCACAATTTGCTACAACTTTTGTATAAAAGTTTTTCTGTGTTCTGCTCCGGATACCGTTTTTTTTCAACACTCTTGTAATTTCCACATTCTTGAAAAAATCTCCACAATGGTGCATCTGGGAGCAAAAAAGTTACAGACCATTGTGTTAAGGGCACAATTTGCTACAACTTTTGTAGTAAAAGTTTTTCTGTGTTCTGCTCCGGATACCGTTTTTTTTCAACACTCTTGTAATTTCCACATTCTTGAAAAAATCTCCACAATGGTGCATCTGGGAGCAAAAAAGTCACAGACCATTGTGTTAAGGGAACAATTTGCTACAACTTTTGTAGTAAAAGTTTTTCTGTGTTCTGCTCCGGATACCGTTTTTTTTCAACACTCTTGTAATTTCCACATTCTTGAAAAAATCTCCACAATGGTGCATCTGGGAGCAAAAAAGTTACAGACCATTGTGTTAAGGGCACAATTTGCTACAACTTTTGTAGTAAAAGTTTTTCTGTGTTCTGCTCCGGATACCGTTTTTTTTCAACACTCTTGTAATTTCCACATTCTTGAAAAAATAACCACAATGGTGCATCTGGGAGCAAAAAAGTCACAGACCATTGTGTTAAGGGAACAATTTGCTACAACTTTTGTAGTAAAAGTTATTCTGTATTCTCCTCCGGATACCGTTTTTTTTCAACACTCTTGTAATTTCCATATTCTTGAAAAAATCTCCACAATGGTGCATCTGGGAGCAAAAAAGTCACAGACCATTGTGTTAAGGGAACAATTTGCTACAACTTTTGTAGTAAAAGTTATTCTGTATTCTCCTCCGGATACCGTTTTTTTTCAACACTCTTGTAATTTCCACATTCTTGAAAAAATCTCCACAATGGTGCATCTGGGAGCAAAAAAGTTACAGACCATTGTGTTAAGGGCACAATTTGCTACAACTTTTGTAGTAAAAGTTTTTCTGTGTTCTGCTCCGGATACCGTTTTTTTTCAACACTCTTGTAATTTCCACATTCTTGAAAAAATCTCCACAATGGTGCATCTGGGAGCAAAAAAGTCACAGACCATTGTGTTAAGGGAACAATTTGCTACAACTTTTGTAGTAAAAGTTTTTCTGTGTTCTGCTCCGGATACCGTTTTTTTTCAACACTCTTGTAATTTCCACATTCTTGAAAAAATCTCCACAATGGTGCATCTGGGAGCAAAAAAGTTACAGACCATTGTGTTAAGGGCACAATTTGCTACAACTTTTGTAGTAAAAGTTTTTCTGTGTTCTGCTCCGGATACCGTTTTTTTTCAACACTCTTGTAATTTCCACATTCTTGAAAAAATCTCCACAATGGTGCATCTGGGAGCAAAAAAGTCACAGACCATTGTGTTAAGGGAACAATTTGCTACAACTTTTGTAGTAAAAGTTATTCTGTATTCTCCTCCGGATACCGTTTTTTTTCAACACTCTTGTAATTTCCATATTCTTGAAAAAATCTCCACAATGGTGCATCTGGGAGCAAAAAAGTCACAGACCATTGTGTTAAGGGAACAATTTGCTACAACTTTTGTAGTAAAAGTTATTCTGTATTCTCCTCCGGATACCGTTTTTTTTCAACACTCTTGTAATTTCCACATTCTTGAAAAAATCTCCACAATGGTGCATCTGGGAGCAAAAAAGTTACAGACCATTGTGTTAAGGGCACAATTTGCTACAACTTTTGTAGTAAAAGTTTTTCTGTGTTCTGCTCCGGATACCGTTTTTTTTCAACACTCTTGTAATTTCCACATTCTTGAAAAAATCTCCACAATGGTGCATCTGGGAGCAAAAAAGTCACAGACCATTGTGTTAAGGGAACAATTTGCTACAACTTTTGTAGTAAAAGTTTTTCTGTGTTCTGCTCCGGATACCGTTTTTTTTCAACACTCTTGTAATTTCCACATTCTTGAAAAAATCTCCACAATGGTGCATCTGGGAGCAAAAAAGTTACAGACCATTGTGTTAAGGGCACAATTTGCTACAACTTTTGTAGTAAAAGTTTTTCTGTGTTCTGCTCCGGATACCGTTTTTTTTCAACACTCTTGTAATTTCCACATTCTTGAAAAAATCTCCACAATGGTGCATCTGGGAGCAAAAAAGTCACAGACCATTGTGTTAAGGGAACAATTTGCTACAACTTTTGTAGTAAAAGTTATTCTGTATTCTCCTCCGGATACCGTTTTTTTTCAACACTCTTGTAATTTCCATATTCTTGAAAAAATCTCCACAATGGTGCATCTGGGAGCAAAAAAGTCACAGACCATTGTGTTAAGGGAACAATTTGCTACAACTTTTGTAGTAAAAGTTATTCTGTATTCTCCTCCGGATACCGTTTTTTTTCAACACTCTTGTAATTTCCACATTCTTGAAAAAATCTCCACAATGGTGCATCTGGGAGCAAAAAAGTTACAGACCATTGTGTTAAGGGCACAATTTGCTACAACTTTTGTAGTAAAAGTTTTTCTGTATTCTGCTCCGGATACCGTTTTTTTTCAACACTCTTGTAATTTGCACATTTTTCAAAAATTCTCCACATTGATGCATCTGGGAGCAAAAATGTTGGAGACCATTGTGTTAAGGGCACAATTTGCTACAACTTTTGTGGTAAAAGTTATTCTGTATTCTGCTCCGGATACCGTTTTTTTTCAACACTCTTGTAATTTGCACATTTTTCAAAAATTCTCCACATTGATGCATCTGGGAGCAAAAATGTTGGAGACCATTGTGTTAAGGGCACAATTTGCTACAACTTTTGTGGTAAAAGTTTTTCTGTATTCTGCTCCGGATACCGTTTTTTTTCAACACTCTTGTAATTTCCACATTCTTGAAAAAATCTCCATATTGATGCACCTGGGAGCAAAAAAGTCACAGACCATTGTGTTAAGGGCACAATTTGCTACAACTTTTGTTGTAAAAGTTTTTCTGTATTCTGCTCCGGATACCGTTTTTTTTCAACACTCTTGTAATTTGCACATTTTTCAAAAATTCTCCACATTGATGCATCTGGGAGCAAAAATGTTGGAGACCATTGTGTTAAGGGCACAATTTGCTACAACTTTTGTGGTAAAAGTTTTTCTGTATTCTGCTCCGAATACCGTTTTTTTTCAACACTCTTGTAATTTCCACATTCTTGAAAAAATCACCATATTGACGCACCTGGGAGCAAAAAAGTCACAGACCATTGTGTTAAGGGCGCAATTTACTACAACTTTTGTAGTAAAAGTTTTTCTGTATTCTGCTCCAAATACCGTTTTTTTTCAACACTCTTGTAATTTCCACATTCTTGAAAAAATCTCCATATTGATGCACCTGGGAGCAAAAAAGTCACAGACCATTGTGTTAAGGGCACAATTTACTACAACTTTTGTAGTAAAAGTTTTTCTGTATTCTGCTCCGAATACCGTTTTTTTTCAACACTCTTGTAATTTCCACATTCTTGAAAAAATCTCCATATTGATGCACCTGGGAGCAAAAAAGTCACAGACCATTGTGTTAAGGGCACAATTTACTACAACTTTTGTAGTAAAAGTTTTTCTGTATTCTGCTCCGAATACCGTTTTTTTTCAACACTCTTGTAATTTCCACATTCTTGAAAAAATCTCCATATTGATGCACCTGGGAGCAAAAAAGTCACAGACCATTGTGTTAAGGGCAAAATTTGCTACAACTTTTGTAGTAAAAGTTTTTCTGTGTTCTGCTCCGGATACCGTTTTTTTTCAACACTCTTGTAATTTCCACATTCTTGAAAAAATCTCCACAATGGTGCATCTGGGAGCAAAAAAGTCACAGACCATTGTGTTAAGGGAACAATTTGCTACAACTTTTGTAGTAAAAGTTATTCTGTATTCTCCTCCGGATACCGTTTTTTTTCAACACTCTTGTAATTTCCACATTCTTGAAAAAATCTCCACAATGGTGCATCTGGGAGCAAAAAAGTTACAGACCATTGTGTTAAGGGCACAATTTGCTACAACTTTTGTAGTAAAAGTTTTTCTGTGTTCTGCTCCGGATACCGTTTTTTTTCAACACTCTTGTAATTTCCACATTCTTGAAAAAATCTCCACAATGGTGCATCTGGGAGCAAAAAAGTCACAGACCATTGTGTTAAGGGAACAATTTGCTACAACTTTTGTAGTAAAAGTTATTCTGTATTCTCCTCCGGATACCGTTTTTTTTCAACACTCTTGTAATTTCCATATTCTTGAAAAAATCTCCACAACGGTGCATCTGGGAGCAAAAAAGTCACAGACCATTGTGTTAAGGGAGCAATTTGCTACAACTTTTGTAGTAAAAGTTATTCTGTATTCTCCTCCGGATACCGTTTTTTTTCAACACTCTTGTAATTTCCACATTCTTGAAAAAATCTCCACAATGGTGCATCTGGGAGCAAAAAAGTTACAGACCATTGTGTTAAGGGCACAATTTGCTACAACTTTTGTATAAAAGTTTTTCTGTGTTCTGCTCCGGATACCGTTTTTTTTCAACACTCTTGTAATTTCCACATTCTTGAAAAAATCTCCACAATGGTGCATCTGGGAGCAAAAAAGTTACAGACCATTGTGTTAAGGGCACAATTTGCTACAACTTTTGTAGTAAAAGTTTTTCTGTGTTCTGCTCCGGATACCGTTTTTTTTCAACACTCTTGTAATTTCCACATTCTTGAAAAAATCTCCACAATGGTGCATCTGGGAGCAAAAAAGTCACAGACCATTGTGTTAAGGGAACAATTTGCTACAACTTTTGTAGTAAAAGTTTTTCTGTGTTCTGCTCCGGATACCGTTTTTTTTCAACACTCTTGTAATTTCCACATTCTTGAAAAAATCTCCACAATGGTGCATCTGGGAGCAAAAAAGTTACAGACCATTGTGTTAAGGGCACAATTTGCTACAACTTTTGTAGTAAAAGTTTTTCTGTGTTCTGCTCCGGATACCGTTTTTTTTCAACACTCTTGTAATTTCCACATTCTTGAAAAAATCTCCACAATGGTGCATCTGGGAGCAAAAAAGTCACAGACCATTGTGTTAAGGGAACAATTTGCTACAACTTTTGTAGTAAAAGTTTTTCTGTGTTCTGCTCCGGATACCGTTTTTTTTCAACACTCTTGTAATTTCCACATTCTTGAAAAAATCTCCACAATGGTGCATCTGGGAGCAAAAAAGTCACAGACCATTGTGTTAAGGGAACAATTTGCTACAACTTTTGTAGTAAAAGTTTTTCTGTGTTCTGCTCCGGATACCGTTTTTTTTCAACACTCTTGTAATTTCCACATTCTTGAAAAAATCTCCACAATGGTGCATCTGGGAGCAAAAAAGTCACAGACCATTGTGTTAAGGGAACAATTTGCTACAACTTTTGTAGTAAAAGTTATTCTGTATTCTCCTCCGGATACCGTTTTTTTTCAACACTCTTGTAATTTCCACATTCTTGAAAAAATCTCCACAATGGTGCATCTGGGAGCAAAAAAGTTACAGACCATTGTGTTAAGGGCACAATTTGCTACAACTTTTGTAGTAAAAGTTTTTCTGTGTTCTGCTCCGGATACCGTTTTTTTTCAACACTCTTGTAATTTCCACATTCTTGAAAAAATCTCCACAATGGTGCATC
This sequence comes from Onthophagus taurus, assembly GCF_036711975.1. Classification (NCBI taxonomy): domain Eukaryota; kingdom Metazoa; phylum Arthropoda; class Insecta; order Coleoptera; family Scarabaeidae; genus Onthophagus; species Onthophagus taurus. The sequence continues at coordinate 292,209 of NW_027248944.1, forward strand.
TGGGAGCAAAAAAGTCACAGACCATTGTGTTAAGGGAACAATTTGCTACAACTTTTGTAGTAAAAGTTTTTCTGTATTCTGCTCCGGATACCGTTTTTTTTCAACACTCTTGTAATTTCCACATTCTTGAAAAAATCTCCACAATGGTGCATCTGGGAGCAAAAAAGTCACAGACCATTGTGTTAAGGGAACAATTTGCTACAACTTTTGTAGTAAAAGTTATTCTGTATTCTCCTCCGGATACCGTTTTTTTTCAACACTCTTGTAATTTCCATATTCTTGAAAAAATCTCCACAACGGTGCATCTGGGAGCAAAAAAGTCACAGACCATTGTGTTAAGGGAGCAATTTGCTACAACTTTTGTAGTAAAAGTTATTCTGTATTCTCCTCCGGATACCGTTTTTTTTCAACACTCTTGTAATTTCCACATTCTTGAAAAAATCTCCACAATGGTGCATCTGGGAGCAAAAAAGTTACAGACCATTGTGTTAAGGGCACAATTTGCTACAACTTTTGTATAAAAGTTTTTCTGTGTTCTGCTCCGGATACCGTTTTTTTTCAACACTCTTGTAATTTCCACATTCTTGAAAAAATCTCCACAATGGTGCATCTGGGAGCAAAAAAGTTACAGACCATTGTGTTAAGGGCACAATTTGCTACAACTTTTGTAGTAAAAGTTTTTCTGTGTTCTGCTCCGGATACCGTTTTTTTTCAACACTCTTGTAATTTCCACATTCTTGAAAAAATCTCCACAATGGTGCATCTGGGAGCAAAAAAGTCACAGACCATTGTGTTAAGGGAACAATTTGCTACAACTTTTGTAGTAAAAGTTTTTCTGTGTTCTGCTCCGGATACCGTTTTTTTCCAACACTCTTGTAATTTCCACATTCTTGAAAAAATCTCCACAATGGTGCATCTGGGAGCAAAAAAGTTACAGACCATTGTGTTAAGGGCACAATTTGCTACAACTTTTGTAGTAAAAGTTTTTCTGTGTTCTGCTCCGGATACCGTTTTTTTTCAACACTCTTGTAATTTCCACATTCTTGAAAAAATCTCCACAATGGTGCATCTGGGAGCAAAAAAGTCACAGACCATTGTGTTAAGGGAACAATTTGCTACAACTTTTGTAGTAAAAGTTATTCTGTATTCTCCTCCGGATACCGTTTTTTTTCAACACTCTTGTAATTTCCATATTCTTGAAAAAATCTCCACAATGGTGCATCTGGGAGCAAAAAAGTCACAGACCATTGTGTTAAGGGAACAATTTGCTACAACTTTTGTAGTAAAAGTTATTCTGTATTCTCCTCCGGATACCGTTTTTTTTCAACACTCTTGTAATTTCCACATTCTTGAAAAAATCTCCACAATGGTGCATCTGGGAGCAAAAAAGTTACAGACCATTGTGTTAAGGGCACAATTTGCTACAACTTTTGTAGTAAAAGTTTTTCTGTGTTCTGCTCCGGATACCGTTTTTTTTCAACACTCTTGTAATTTCCACATTCTTGAAAAAATCTCCACAATGGTGCATCTGGGAGCAAAAAAGTCACAGACCATTGTGTTAAGGGAACAATTTGCTACAACTTTTGTAGTAAAAGTTTTTCTGTGTTCTGCTCCGGATACCGTTTTTTTTCAACACTCTTGTAATTTCCACATTCTTGAAAAAATCTCCACAATGGTGCATCTGGGAGCAAAAAAGTTACAGACCATTGTGTTAAGGGCACAATTTGCTACAACTTTTGTAGTAAAAGTTTTTCTGTGTTCTGCTCCGGATACCGTTTTTTTTCAACACTCTTGTAATTTCCACATTCTTGAAAAAATCTCCACAATGGTGCATCTGGGAGCAAAAAAGTCACAGACCATTGTGTTAAGGGAACAATTTGCTACAACTTTTGTAGTAAAAGTTATTCTGTATTCTCCTCCGGATACCGTTTTTTTTCAACACTCTTGTAATTTCCATATTCTTGAAAAAATCTCCACAATGGTGCATCTGGGAGCAAAAAAGTCACAGACCATTGTGTTAAGGGAACAATTTGCTACAACTTTTGTAGTAAAAGTTATTCTGTATTCTCCTCCGGATACCGTTTTTTTTCAACACTCTTGTAATTTCCATATTCTTGAAAAAATCTCCACAATGGTGCATCTGGGAGCAAAAAAGTCACAGACCATTGTGTTAAGGGCACAATTTGCTACAACTTTTGTAGTAAAAGTTTTTCTGTATTCTGCTCCGGATACCGTTTTTTTTCAACACTCTTGTAATTTGCACATTTTTCAAAAATTCTCCACATTGATGCATCTGGGAGCAAAAATGTTGGAGACCATTGTGTTAAGGGCACAATTTGCTACAACTTTTGTGGTAAAAGTTATTCTGTATTCTGCTCCGGATACCGTTTTTTTTCAACACTCTTGTAATTTGCACATTTTTCAAAAATTCTCCACATTGATGCATCTGGGAGCAAAAATGTTGGAGACCATTGTGTTAAGGGCACAATTTGCTACAACTTTTGTGGTAAAAGTTTTTCTGTATTCTGCTCCGGATACCGTTTTTTTTCAACACTCTTGTAATTTCCACATTCTTGAAAAAATCTCCATATTGATGCACCTGGGAGCAAAAAAGTCACAGACCATTGTGTTAAGGGCACAATTTGCTACAACTTTTGTTGTAAAAGTTTTTCTGTATTCTGCTCCGGATACCGTTTTTTTTCAACACTCTTGTAATTTGCACATTTTTCAAAAATTCTCCACATTGATGCATCTGGGAGCAAAAATGTTGGAGACCATTGTGTTAAGGGCACAATTTGCTACAACTTTTGTGGTAAAAGTTTTTCTGTATTCTGCTCCGAATACCGTTTTTTTTCAACACTCTTGTAATTTCCACATTCTTGAAAAAATCACCATATTGACGCACCTGGGAGCAAAAAAGTCACAGACCATTGTGTTAAGGGCACAATTTACTACAACTTTTGTAGTAAAAGTTTTTCTGTATTCTGCTCCAAATACCGTTTTTTTTCAACACTCTTGTAATTTCCACATTCTTGAAAAAATCTCCATATTGATGCACCTGGGAGCAAAAAAGTCACAGACCATTGTGTTAAGGGCAAAATTTGCTACAACTTTTGTAGTAAAAGTTTTTCTGTGTTCTGCTCCGGATACCGTTTTTTTCAACACTCTTGTAATTTCCACATTCTTGAAAAAATCTCCACAATGGTGCATCTGGGAGCAAAAAAGTCAGAGACCATTGTGTTAAGGGAACAATTTGCTACAACTTTTGTAGTAAAAGTTTTTCTGTGTTCTGCTCCGGATACCGTTTTTTTTCAACACTCTTGTAATTTCCACATTCTTGAAAAAATCTCCACAATGGTGCATCTGGGAGCAAAAAAGTTACAGACCATTGTGTTAAGGGCACAATTTGCTACAACTTTTGTAGTAAAAGTTTTTCTGTGTTTTGCTCCGGATACCGTTTTTTTTCAACACTCTTGTAATTTCCACATTCTTGAAAAAATCTCCACAATGGTGCATCTGGGAGCAAAAAAGTCACAGACCATTGTGTTAAGGGAACAATTTGCTACAACTTTTGTAGTAAAAGTTATTCTGTATTCTCCTCCGGATACCGTTTTTTTTCAACACTCTTGTAATTTCCATATTCTTGAAAAAATCTCCACAATGGTGCATCTGGGAGCAAAAAAGTCACAGACCATTGTGTTAAGGGAACAATTTGCTACAACTTTTGTAGTAAAAGTTATTCTGTATTCTCCTCCGGATACCGTTTTTTTTCAACACTCTTGTAATTTCCACATTCTTGAAAAAATCTCCACAATGGTGCATCTGGGAGCAAAAAAGTTACAGACCATTGTGTTAAGGGCACAATTTGCAACAACTTTTGTAGTAAAAGTTTTTCTGTATTCTGCTCCGGATACCGTTTTTTTTCAACACTCTTGTAATTTGCACATTTTTCAAAAATTCTCCACATTGATGCATCTGGGAGCAAAAATGTTGGAGACCATTGTGTTAAGGGCACAATTTGCTACAACTTTTGTGGTAAAAGTTATTCTGTATTCTGCTCCGGATACCGTTTTTTTTCAACACTCTTGTAATTTGCACATTTTTCAAAAATTCTCCACATTGATGCATCTGGGAGCAAAAATGTTGGAGACCATTGTGTTAAGGGCACAATTTGCTACAACTTTTGTGGTAAAAGTTTTTCTGTATTCTGCTCCGGATACCGTTTTTTTTCAACACTCTTGTAATTTCCACATTCTTGAAAAAATCTCCATATTGATGCACCTGGGAGCAAAAAAGTCACAGACCATTGTGTTAAGGGCACAATTTGCTACAACTTTTGTAGTAAAAGTTTTTCTGTGTTCTGCTCCGGATACCGTTTTTTTTCAACACTCATGTAATTTCCACATTCTTGAAAAAATCTCCACAATGGTGCATCTGGGAGCAAAAAAGTCACAGACCATTGTGTTAAGGGAACAATTTGCTACAACTTTTGTAGTAAAAGTTTTTCTGTGTTCTGCTCCGGATACCGTTTTTTTTCAACACTCTTGTAATTTCCACATTCTTGAAAAAATCTCCACAATGGTGCATCTGGGAGCAAAAAAGTTACAGACCATTGTGTTAAGGGCACAATTTGCTACAACTTTTGTAGTAAAAGTTTTTCTGTGTTCTGCTCCGGATACCGTTTTTTTTCAACACTCTTGTAATTTCCACATTCTTGAAAAAATCTCCACAATGGTGCATCTGGGAGCAAAAAAGTCACAGACCATTGTGTTAAGGGAACAATTTGCTACAACTTTTGTAGTAAAAGTTATTCTGTATTCTCCTCCGGATACCGTTTTTTTTCAACACTCTTGTAATTTCCATATTCTTGAAAAAATCTCCACAATGGTGCATCTGGGAGCAAAAAAGTCACAGACCATTGTGTTAAGGGAACAATTTGCTACAACTTTTGTAGTAAAAGTTATTCTGTATTCTCCTCCGGATACCGTTTTTTTTCAACACTCTTGTAATTTCCACATTCTTGAAAAAATCTCCACAATGGTGCATCTGGGAGCAAAAAAGTTACAGACCATTGTGTTAAGGGCACAATTTGCTACAACTTTTGTAGTAAAAGTTTTTCTGTATTCTGCTCCGGATACCGTTTTTTTTCAACACTCTTGTAATTTGCACATTTTTCAAAAATTCTCCACATTGATGCATCTGGGAGCAAAAATGTTGGAGACCATTGTGTTAAGGGCACAATTTGCTACAACTTTTGTGGTAAAAGTTATTCTGTATTCTGCTCCGGATACCGTTTTTTTTCAACACTCTTGTAATTTGCACATTTTTCAAAAATTCTCCACATTGATGCATCTGGGAGCAAAAATGTTGGAGACCATTGTGTTAAGGGCACAATTTGCTACAACTTTTGTGGTAAAAGTTTTTCTGTATTCTGCTCCGGATACCGTTTTTTTTCAACACTCTTGTAATTTCCACATTCTTGAAAAAATCTCCATATTGATGCACCTGGGAGCAAAAAAGTCACAGACCATTGTGTTAAGGGCACAATTTGCTACAACTTTTGTTGTAAAAGTTTTTCTGTATTCTGCTCCGGATACCGTTTTTTTTCAACACTCTTGTAATTTGCACATTTTTCAAAAATTCTCCACATTGATGCATCTGGGAGCAAAAATGTTGGAGACCATTGTGTTAAGGGCACAATTTGCTACAACTTTTGTGGTAAAAGTTTTTCTGTATTCTGCTCCGAATACCGTTTTTTTTCAACACTCTTGTAATTTCCACATTCTTGAAAAAATCACCATATTGACGCACCTGGGAGCAAAAAAGTCACAGACCATTGTGTTAAGGGCACAATTTACTACAACTTTTGTAGTAAAAGTTTTTCTGTATTCTGCTCCAAATACCGTTTTTTTTCAACACTCTTGTAATTTCCACATTCTTGAAAAAATCTCCATATTGATGCACCTGGGAGCAAAAAAGTCACAGACCATTGTGTTAAGGGCAAAATTTGCTACAACTTTTGTAGTAAAAGTTTTTCTGTGTTCTGCTCCGGATACCGTTTTTTTCAACACTCTTGTAATTTCCACATTCTTGAAAAAATCTCCACAATGGTGCATCTGGGAGCAAAAAAGTCAGAGACCATTGTGTTAAGGGAACAATTTGCTACAACTTTTGTAGTAAAAGTTTTTCTGTGTTCTGCTCCGGATACCGTTTTTTTTCAACACTCTTGTAATTTCCACATTCTTGAAAAAATCTCCACAATGGTGCATCTGGGAGCAAAAAAGTTACAGACCATTGTGTTAAGGGCACAATTTGCTACAACTTTTGTAGTAAAAGTTTTTCTGTGTTCTGCTCCGGATACCGTTTTTTTTCAACACTCTTGTAATTTCCACATTCTTGAAAAAATCTCCACAATGGTGCATCTGGGAGCAAAAAAGTCACAGACCATTGTGTTAAGGGAACAATTTGCTACAACTTTTGTAGTAAAAGTTATTCTGTATTCTCCTCCGGATACCGTTTTTTTTCAACACTCTTGTAATTTCCATATTCTTGAAAAAATCTCCACAATGGTGCATCTGGGAGCAAAAAAGTCACAGACCATTGTGTTAAGGGAACAATTTGCTACAACTTTTGTAGTAAAAGTTATTCTGTATTCTCCTCCGGATACCGTTTTTTTTCAACACTCTTGTAATTTCCACATTCTTGAAAAAATCTCCACAATGGTGCATCTGGGAGCAAAAAAGTTACAGACCATTGTGTTAAGGGCACAATTTGCAACAACTTTTGTAGTAAAAGTTTTTCTGTATTCTGCTCCGGATACCGTTTTTTTTCAACACTCTTGTAATTTGCACATTTTTCAAAAATTCTCCACATTGATGCATCTGGGAGCAAAAATGTTGGAGACCATTGTGTTAAGGGCACAATTTGCTACAACTTTTGTGGTAAAAGTTATTCTGTATTCTGCTCCGGATACCGTTTTTTTTCAACACTCTTGTAATTTGCACATTTTTCAAAAATTCTCCACATTGATGCATCTGGGAGCAAAAATGTTGGAGACCATTGTGTTAAGGGCACAATTTGCTACAACTTTTGTGGTAAAAGTTTTTCTGTATTCTGCTCCGGATACCGTTTTTTTTCAACACTCTTGTAATTTCCACATTCTTGAAAAAATCTCCATATTGATGCACCTGGGAGCAAAAAAGTCACAGACCATTGTGTTAAGGGCACAATTTGCTACAACTTTTGTTGTAAAAGTTTTTCTGTATTCTGCTCCGGATACCGTTTTTTTTCAACACTCTTGTAATTTGCACATTTTTCAAAAATTCTCCACATTGATGCATCTGGGAGCAAAAATGTTGGAGACCATTGTGTTAAGGGCACAATTTGCTACAACTTTTGTGGTAAAAGTTTTTCTGTATTCTGCTCCGAATACCGTTTTTTTTCAACACTCTTGTAATTTCCACATTCTTGAAAAAAATCTCCATATTGACGCACCTGGGAGCAAAAAAGTCACAGACCATTGTGTTAAGGGCACAATTTGCTACAACTTTTGTGGTAAAAGTTTTTCTGTATTCTGCTCCGAATACCGTTTTTTTTCAACACTCTTGTAATTTCCACATTCTTGAAAAAATCACCATATTGACGCACCTGGGAGCAAAAAAGTCACAGACCATTGTGTTAAGGGCACAATTTACTACAACTTTTGTAGTAAAAGTTTTTCTGTATTCTGCTCCAAATACCGTTTTTTTTCAACACTCTTGTAATTTCCACATTCTTGAAAAAATCTCCATAT